>NC_060895.1:14302824-14572824 GCF_014805685.1 Silurus meridionalis | reverse complement strand
GAAAATTATACTTTAATCATGAAGATATTAATCTATTTTTATGCATCATCATGTGGCACGTATGGCTGTCCATTTGTTTGTGTTCTGTTTTTGCTGTTCTAAACTAGTGAGAGTTAATTACAATGAAGGTCACTGAGGTTGAAATGAAGACTTGTACTCGGTCCCACCAGAAACGGATCTAAATGGTGCCGTCCAAAGGTTATTTAGGGCTGGATTATCTCCTAATACAACACAGTTAATTCAGTTAATCAAGATCTTTAGGAGTATCGAAACATTAAACCCAGCTGTGTCAAATTCCTGAATTTCCTTTGCAGGGTTTTTTTGTAATTGAATTTTTGTGTCAGCACACAATACACATGTTTATGCTCTGATGTCTTTATATGTCTCATTTATCAGTAACTTTTTTCTTTCTGGTACATTATAAAAAAAAAGAAAATCCGTAAAAAAAAAAAAAACCCACCAAGAATTTATTTCCGGAAATGACATGGTCTGCTTATGATTACAGCTGAGTCTACTTAGTGTTTACACAAACTCCCTTTCAGTATAACATAATATATGTGGATTGGTAGAATGGCATTAACCTGAAAGCTGATATGTCATGTTACCTTTGTATGCTATGTGCCACAGTAGCAAATAAATAGCAAGTAATACAATCCACTTACAGCTACATAATTTGGAGTTAAAATGTGCTAAATGTGTGCGCTAATGTACTGTTTCTATAGTAGAGCTCATGGTGTCTATAACATTAAGCCATTAGGCTGCGATCTTTGAAAGCAGGTCATGAGATCATCAAGGGAAATCCATGTCGGTTCCACTAGTTTGTAACTGCTGATCCTGGCTCGTCAAACACTGTTATACTCTGTTCTAGTTACATTTTAAAAGGATATATGTAATTTACTTAGTTGACAGATGTGTATCTAAACAAATGTGTAATTTCCTTCTTTGATTTCCTTGTTTTTTTCTAAAGCAGGTGCAGCATCTCAACTAACAATTATAAGTGACTAGAGCTTAAAGGTCCTTGTTTAAAGACCCAGTGATGGTTCATTGTCAACTTTGCCAAATACATTTTCACTGTGTTTCTGTTGGTCAGCAATACTCTAATGGAATAATTTGCTTAAAATCTGCCAGTTTTAAATAACAACAACATTAACATCGTTAGTATGCACCATTGGATTTGTGCAAAATTATACACTATCTCCTGCTTTTGCATTGTTAGCCACATCACTTTTTTGCCAGCTGTTAATAGACAAACCTGACCAGATTTTGTAACCTTTATTGCATTCTCTTATTCTCACATTATTACATCCGAAATTTCTCTCAGTCACTGTAAAATGCTTGCCAAATGTAAAAAACACTATGCATTGCTGTCTTCCACTCTTCTAGCTAAAGGAGTTGATGTTTTCTGTTCGAGGTATTACTCTCACTTTTTCCACTGAGAAGATGAAATGCTATCCTCCAATCCTCCGCAGTGAACTCTTTCACTCCTATTTTTTTTCCTTCTTCTTTACTCCTCTCCCATCATCTGTTTACTGCTTTGCAGTAGCACTTGGTTTTTACAACCTCCCTGGAAACCTGGACATGAGAGAAACTATTTTTTTCTGCATTTTCTTAATAAAAAAAAGAATTAAGGTTTGGTTCTCTGGTCTTGGAAAAGCAGGAGTTTTTCACAGATTGATCAGCCCAAGCTCTTGAGGCTAATTGATGTTGCTGTGTGGTTGTGAGCAGCACTCACATGATGCAGGCAGTGATGGAGGGGGTTGAAGAAAGCTGGCTCTTGGGACATAGCCCTCATCTTGCTGTGTCACTCTGCTAATTGCTTTATATTCAGAGCAAGTCTCCTTGACCATTTCCCTGACCATCTCAGTTCACTGTCTATTATCCCTCTCAAATATGTCTCTTTACTTTGGATGTTGCTAGTTAGTTTCCAGTTTTAAATGCCACCAGTTCTAGTTATTGAGGTATATTATTAGGCCTCAAGTTTTCCATAACACAACAACTATTGTCAATCTCTGACCAGCCCCCAAAGAAGTCTTAAAATGGCCAGAGATGTTATCTATTGACGTCAGCCTCATTAGGAAAAATAGAGCATTCCAACTCGAGGAATGTACTTGCCTCTTGGCATACCATTTTGGATGCATCATTATCATTGTACAGGGTGTTGTGCAAGAGAATTAAATCTAAGTGATAAAATAAGTTATCCATTGTCTGCCAGAAGAAATGGGGCGAAGTTCATCTTTCATAAACTTTCATAACTAAAATCGATTTTTTGCAGAAATTGTTAAAGAAAAGCCCCACCACAATAAAATGAAAGTAGGTTTACTCTATTTTGATAGGAAATTTTATGAACAGGATTATGCTTTAGTAGATTTTAGTACTTAACAGGTACACCAATCTTTTTTTTGTGTATTTTTGTGGTATCTGTGGTATTTCTTAATATACTAAATCAGATTTATCATTTGGTCATTCAATATTTCTATTTTTGTACTAAGCTATAAATCACATTATCCCCTGTCCTTGGATAACTTCTTCAGTATTCAAAGGAATTGAGGCTTTGATAAAAGGCTGCCTTTCTCCTCTCTTTCTCCTTATCCAGCTTCACTAATTTTGGACTACTGATGTTATTAGATTATGGCAGCCTTGCCAGTGAATACGAAAGTATTGGCCATTATAGGAATATTGGCATGTACTCTTTGACCCATCACATACATGTGTACCAAAAATTGGACAGCATAGTACATTTGGGTATCATTAAATAGGATTTTTTTTTTTTTTTTGTATGTCATTGTGCATTGTTTCAAAATAAAAATGTGGACAGATACATTTCTGGTGAACATTTCTGGTGAAAACAGCATTCAATAAACAAGATTGATGACTTTAGTTTTTAATATTATTAAATCTATCAATTATAAATTTTAATAATGCTAGCATTATTTTTTTGTGAATTGTTGGAGAAAGGTCTGTCCTGACATTTTTACATATACCATCTGTCTGGAATATAATCTTTTTAGCCACTTTACTGGTGCAAATGTATTGACCAATCCAATTAGCATTAGTGATGAGCCATCAGGCCTACTTCCTGGGTTGGTTCATCACTACTCTATAATGTTATTTTCTACATATATAGTACTATATAGTTCAACTACAGGGCCAGTGCACTGCCTGAAGGTATTTTCTCCATCATGTAACTTGATTCCAACAAGCTCTCTAACAAAGGTGGAGTGTATATTTTTGTACTGGGTGGGGGATGAGCATCTCCTAATAAATCAATACTTATCATGTCTGTATCGGGACCAGAGCTCTTTCAGAGATGGTTGAAGCATTAACAGATGTCTCAATGGCCACTGGAAGAGTGGTTTCTAAACTAGCCATGAGACTGGTAGTGCTTCCTCATAAAACAATGGACTAATTGAAGACCAGTGTGAGCCCATTGACACCATGGCCTGGTCATAGCCTTTTTCCGGTTGTCCAGTGGTAGAGCAATGTGAGGAACATCTGTGTCTCCTTTTGTCTTTATTTCCCTCTCCCTCTGTCTGTGGATACGTCAGGGATATGACAGTGTTCCGAGGTCCATGTATTGAATAACTGTCATGCTGATTCCTCAGGTTTATTAGGGAAGAAACTCGTTCCTTTCTTGAGTATTTACCTAATAGTAGCAAATAATGAACAAATGCATCACATGACCCTTAAGTTGAAGAGCAGAAGTAATGAGGCTCGGATATGTAGTGGTGGGATATCGTTCTTCCTCCCACTACCACATGTGGAAAGTGCAGATCTTCTCAAGAGGTGTAATAAACTTACTTTTCCGCCCACTCTTTGGCACTCTCGCACTTTTTCTGCCCAGCTTGTTGTGCGTGAGGAGGATGATGGGTGGTGGGAAGAAAGGGTCATATGCTCTTTCTGTTTTTTTGGCTTTCCGCCTGGTCTATTTTCAGTTGCAAGGCCTGAGATTTGCTTCCACTCAGCAGACCAATGCTGCGAAAATCATAAAGAAACAACCCAAAGCAAAGGCCATGCTGTTCACACAGCTTTGTGTTAAGACTGAAAAACAGGCACGGTATAGATAGTAGAAGCTGCACAATTTTGCTTGTTGTTAACATAGCAGGAAAAATGTGCTATAAAAATGACCTTTGGCTGAAGACAGAGACCTAAAAATTCCTTCTTTTGTTCCTTCTCATCAAAGATCGGCTGTCTCTAATGATTGAGTTTGTAGTGCACACTGAAAGCTATTCAGTACAAACTGCCAACTAGAATGTTACAGCTTAATGTTCTTAATTTTATTTTGCTTGTTTGTTTACTTCATTGATCATGGCCGGAAAGAGAAGCGGGCTGCTGAGAAGTGTCTTTTTATAAACAGATATGTCCAGTTTGGATGGTCATTTTAAGTAAAATCTTTTTTGAAGTATTCAGGACATCCTGTTTCCTGTGACCTCATAATGTTTGTATTTAACGTTGGTGTTGCTTTTGCGTTAACTTAAGTTATAGCCATTTAAACTTTCTGTGATGCCTGAATTAATTCTCATATACAATGTCTAAATCTTCTATAATTACATATATTTTTTATTATGCAGATGATAGGCCATCTACTACCCACATGCTTCGCTCCATGGCTGGTGACCTCAGCAGTTCTCTGGTTCCTCTGCTTGGTGAACGCAAGACGACTGTGCCCTCACACTCCAGCCAACCAATGCTGTTCACCTTTGACATGCCAATTCGCCACTCCCATGCACCCCTGTCTAACAGCGCCCCACAGGACTACCTCCTTCTTCACCAGTGCATGAGCAGGAAGAGTGAAAACACTCGGTAAGGGACTCATGACCTCTGTACACCACACGTGTAGGCTTCCTATGGTATTAAAGCATCCGCTCAGAGTTCACAGGCCACACAACAACAATACTGCTAGATATTTTTGCTTGACAACCATTGTCACCCCTCATTAGCGATCATAAGTTTTCATATTATTACATATTATTTGTAATTCTATTCTATATTCTATTTGTATTTGTAAAGAAATTAATTAAAATCAGTCAGTAAAGCCTATCTTTGTCTCTGAATTTTAGGACCGATGTTAAAATTATTTCTAGTTAGTTTTTTGTTATCTAATATTAGTTAATTTTTTATCCTGAAGAAATGTTGTTTTATTTCACTGTGTATTGTACTGTATATGGTTAACATGACAATATTTGATATAACTTGACTTTAGAGAGAGATGGTTGGGAGACCACTCTGGTATTCCGAAAGCACAAAGTCATAAAATAAGGCTGGAAATAGTGTAATTTGCCCGAATAACACCTAATTTGAATAATTATTGTTTTCATACATACAGTATTTCACAAAAGTAACCATTTTATTATATTTCATGAATGGACAAAACTATAGAAATTAAACTTGGATATATTTTAGAGTAGTCAATGTGCAGCTTGTATAGTGCAAATGTACTGTCTTATAATAAGAACTCAACATACAGCCATTATAATAAAAAATAGTTGGGAACAAAAGTGTGAGTACACCCTAAGTGATAATAGCTATACGTTGCTTAACCATGCAAACCCACAGGTCCTGTACATCATGTTCATGTTTTTGTCTGCTTGACAGGACCATACAAATTTGTGTATATATTATTAGAGCAGTTCAATTTTCTCTTACTGATCACTGGATGTTGAACATGGCACCTCATAGCAAAGAACTTTCTGAGGATTTAGAATTAGAATTGTTGCTCTCCACAAAGATGACCTAGGCTATTAGAAGATCAGTAACACCCTGAAACTGAGTTACAGTTCAGTGGCCAGGGTCATACAGAGGTTTTGCAAGACAGTTTCCACTCAGAACAGAGCGCAAGGGTCGCTGAAAGAAGCTGTCTGTGCGTCAGGTGCAGAAGCTATCTTTAAAAAAACAGATGACTAAATGCTGTCACCACTGCTTTAGAGGTTGAAGAAGTGGAAGGTCAACTTAACCAACAAAGCAAATAAAACAATTACCTTTTAAATCCTTTCAAATAGTTTATGTACAATTAATGTATATGCCTTTTTCACCAAACATGGTAATAAGTATAATTAGTAAACTTCCTAGTCATTTGTTTGTAGACTCTGCAGAATATTCTTCCCTACCCTCTCAAATAACAATATTGTTGCAAAAGTTATGTTATGGCAAAGTTTTTTGCTAGTTTGAAAAATAAATGAATATAAAAACAGAACAGTTTTGTGTTATCATGCCTAATGTCATGGCTGTGATAATAAAGGACCTTGAAAGTTTTGTTGCTTTAACATATTTCCTAAATTTGTATAAATGCCAAAAGTACAAATAATTAATGAATTAGTTAACCGTATCAGAATTTTGGAATATAACAGAATATCATTCTGAATCAATTAGAATTTTGTGATTACATAGTACTGCTATTGCTTTGACACTCCTATATTTGTTCTGGTGCAACCAGTTGCCATCGGATCTCACATAATTAGTCGATTGAAATTCACCTGTGTGCAAATAAAAGCATCATGTTATCCCAATATACATATACCTGTTCATGAACAGGCCTAGATTTTGGTAGACAGCATTGCCCAAACCAACAGCATTAGAAAGACTTAAAAACAAGAAAAGTAGTAAATGAAAAAGAAAACAAGTAGAATGAATTTTGTCAGAAATAAAGTTAGTCTAAAACCATGGTAAAGAGGGGATTAGTCAAAGAAGCAACAACAGTGACATTACACTGCCATTAATTATAGTTTGAGAAGTAGTTAGTGTTTATCTTATAAAATGACTCAGATTCAGTGATCTTATTCAGCCTGTGTGCCTCTTGGATAATTATTTCAAGATAGCTTCTTGAATTTTGACTTTTGTGGGCTATCCCCCACTTCCCTGGTCAGAAAATACACAAAAAAAAATTATAATAATAGTTTTTAGTGGATACAGGCCTTAATGTCACCCACTCAGCCTTACTTTCCATGACACATTATCTTCAGGGCATAGATTAAAGTGCTCATGACCCTAAATAATTTTCAGGGCTTCAGGGTATGTAAGGAGTGGTTTGACCAGTAGATTCATTTTTCTCAGTTCTTGATCTCAGATCTCATTTTTCTCAGTTCTTGAAAAAAATAATTTTAAAGATACTTAATCTCACTGTCTTGAGAGTATCTCTTGTTAGTTGAACTCCTGTTTACACAAAGTCAACTTTTTAATATGGATGCAAGTTTAAGCACCTTTCTCATAGTCCCACTATATCAGACTGCGTTTGCAATAAAATGACTCAGCTGAATGTGAGAATGTGTTATTATGGACTCTAATAGCATCATCTATCATGACTAAGAGTTAGAAACACTGACTGTGTTTGCTTTTGGGTGGCAGTCACATAACATAGCATTAATGGCAGTCCTATATAATATAGATTTTAACTGTTACACATGGTGTCTTATGTAATTATAAACATATCCCTTACTTGAACATACCCCATATTAAGAGGTATGATATCTTGATTTTGCACTAAATCCTGAAACAAACCTTGTAAACCTTTATAATACTATAATTTCTTTTTTTATGTATGGACTATATAAGGAAAAAGTAAGGAAATTCATAGAGACTGACTATTGTTTGTGTCTATTTTATGTGGTTCAAATGAAAGATTTCATTTACAAAACAACAAAAAGTGATATAAATAAATTTTTTGGATGTTCCCCACATTTAATGAATAATTTATAATTCATGTCAAATCTGTACAGGGATTAGACAACATTTATAATATATATTTCTATTAATACAATTTATTTCTTCACCAGAAGTGCCAGTTTCTCACAGGCACAGCGTGGCAGTTTGTTGTTGGGCAGTGACTCAGCAGTGCAGCGTATAGCTCATGGTGTCTCGCAGTGTATAAATGGGACTGGCTCTCAGCTGCATGGCTCCTACAGCCTCCCCAAGTCCAACAAACAGCAGCTTGGGGTGCATGCAGATTTATCCGGGAAGGCCTGTTACGCACTGCCTCGAGCCCACAGTGCCGAGGAGCCTTCGGACCTCGAAGCTGAAGAAATTTATACGTATAAGACACCCTGTAATGCTCTTGCCACTGCGCAATTCAATGACCAGCGCCCTCCAGACAATTATGACCTGCCTGGCACACCTGGCTCTATCTATCAGATACCTCGCACATTCGATAGAAACCACAATGCTCTGACGCCAAACAGTGCAGATTCAACTGGTGGCCACCCACCCCCCAGGCCACCAAAACCTAGCTTGAACTCGGAGACACGCTGGGGAAGCCCACAGTCAATTGGAGGACAGAATGGAGAAGTGGCCAACATGTCCGTCATCCCACGAAGGAACACACTTCCAGCTGTAGAGAACATCAAGCTTCACAGAGGTATTAACAATTTGCCACTTATATAACTAACTTTATTTTTTTTTTTTAACTTAATTTCAACCAAAATCATATGCTTCACCTGATAATCTCAGGCTTCCACTGCTTCCATGCTGCCTGCTTAGTTATTGACTGTTTCCTTTCCATTCCCCTGTTCTTCCTGTGTCTTTATCTCTCGCTCCCATTCTCCATTCACTGCTCACATCTGATTTGAAACAGAGGCAATCTGGCTTGTGCCACTCTGATCTGCAGAGAGGATAATGAAATTCAAGCCATGCACGCAGTCCCAGAGTGACTCGTTACGGCCTGATAAGCAGAGAAAAAAACAGACGTACTGGCTCTGTGCTGGGCCTCCATAGTGGCTCTGTGCTCAGTCAGGCCAGGCCAACATGTCTGGAGTAACAGGAAGTGACCTTCTGACCCTGTTGGCTCAATAACAGTCTGTTCATGCACCTGTGTTTGGCAGCCATGTTCCCAGAAAGGATAATCGGAAAGCAATGGAGTGTGTGATGAAGTAGTTTCATGTGTTGACTGCTCTGAGAATTGATTGCTCACTGCTTTGAAATTTATGTAGGAATGACTGTCTTTTTTTAACACAGCACACGAATCTCTGACAGAAATGTTCCAAAACATTTTATTATTGGAAGCTGTTTGTGAAGAGGGTTTTTATGTTTCTCTCCTCTGCAGGATCCTCATTTGAGACCAGCAATCAGCGTCCACACTATTTTAATAACTCTGGTCAATCTGTAGAATCTGTCAACGATGGCTTCAGCTCGTACCTGGTAAAACCTTATTTTTAACCAACATCATGTCTTTTTTTGTAGCATTAAACTCAGCGCATGTGAACCTAGTTTGAGTTACATTTTCACGTCTTTTGGCAGAGAGAAAAACCTCCACTTACTCGCTCAGACAGTGGAAATTCTGACGACAACTATGTACCTATGAACCCTGGCTCTTCCACCTCCCCTCTCAATGCTGCCCTAGCTGACAGCCCCAAGAACAACTACATTCCCATGAGTCCTGGTCCACACCACTTTGACTTCCCAGGATTCTCTGCAACTCTGCCAGCCAGGAAAGGCAGTACAGCGTCAATGTGCTACAGACCAGGCCGTGTGAGTGACGTCACACCTCCACCAATCAACCGCAACCTTAAGCCCAACAGAAAAGGTGAGGGGTGTGTTTTGATCATTTCAGTGCACTGGTGGTCAAGTAATGAATTTATCAGTAATGAGTTAACTGCATCCAAGGTAGTATTTTATTAACATAATCCAAGTATTTAAATATTTGGATATATTTTTCTGTGATATATATTTAAGTGAATTATTAAATACTACAAATTATTGTACTGCTACTATCGTAGTACTATTAATTCTTGTTAATGGTCATGTGCAGTAAAACCAACGCCTCTGGATCTGAGGAACAATGGCATCATTGATGAGCTTCCTTTCAAGAGCCCTGTTACACTGTCATGGAGCAGACCTGTGTAAGTAATTGAGTGATTATGAGCCACATTTACTAACTCTGGAAATTGTTTGTGTTTAGTCATTAGTTAACTTGTGTGTGATGTTAGAGCTCAGAATTTAATCTTCAGTTACTGTGAGGATTTTTTTGCTGTATATCCCGTTCAGTTTTAAGCAACATGAAAAACATTTATATAATTAAGGATCTGCTGGGATTCAATATCAATTAGCATTTCTGTTTAATTCCAGGCCTGTTATGAATTCCATCTCTTCACAACACTGTCGACCCATCTCCACGCAGAGCATCACCAGCACTGATTCTGCAGACAGTGAAGAAAATTATGTGGCAATGGTGCGTTTAACTCCTGAAAAAGGAAATCATTTTCTTTCGTCTTTAGAGTATAATTGTTCTTCGGGGCTTTAAGTGACACTCCTGTGTTTTTGTGTTGTGAAAATAGAGATAGCAGACTAGTACCATGTCGGCTTCTAATTTGGACTGTTTCATTCCATTATCAGCCCAATGTATACATTAAAAAAAAAAAACAGTTTGTTGTGACTAATGACAGTAACTTTGAATATATTTTCACAAATTTAACAGTTGAGCTGCTTTTGGTCACCACACCCACTAATGCATGTTATTCAGGGTTGTTAAAATTGTAGACATAATTCATGTAGCTCTTCTCACAGCAGCACAGTGGTTTAAAGTATCCTCTTAATCAAGAAAAATTGTTTCTTTGATGATATAGTTTCTCACAGAGTTTTCAAGGTTTTATTGTGGCCTTCACTAATGCACATTCATCGTTTTTCAATAACTATCATTCTCTTCAGTGCAAAAATAACAGTATATTTGCATTCTTGGTTTCTCCTCACAAGTAGCTTTTATGCCTTTTTTGGTAATTCTTCCTAAAGCATATTAAAAACTTTGGAAGGCTTACAGTGATTCAGATTAATATGACTCACTATCGTATCTTAAAGACTGTATTTAGCAACATCTCTTTAAACTAATCTTTGCTGTGTTTTGTAAGATGTTTTTAAAGTAAAGAAGAATTTTTTGTCTGCAAATAGAATATATGAGCATAGGAGAAACCTCTTTTTTTTCCTCCTAGGAAAAATGTGGACTGCCAAAATCTAAGCAGTCCTTGACAATGATTCATGTTATCTCTACATGACATTGTCTTTCTTGTTCTAGTTTCCAAAACAGTATGTTTCAGCTACCTTTTTTTTTTCTTGAAAGATTATATGCTTAACCAGATAAGATTTAGTGTTGCAGATTTGATTTGAAAGTTATTTTAAAAACTCATAAATTATAAATGTTGTGTATCTGTAGCAAAACCCAGCATCTACCTCGCCAGCAGTAAGTGGTACCAGCAGCCCTGCTTCTAGGAAAGGTGGTAATGTTGACTACTTGGCTCTGGATTTCCAGTCTGGCTCCCCTGGTCCACACAGAAAGGTAACATATACAGTATGCTGTACCTTCTTACCATTAAAGGCATTTTAATTAAAACTCATATTATTTATTATAATAGTTATATATTTGTAAGTTGTAGGTGTGTTGTTGTGATATATTTGACATGAACACTATTGCTGTTTTCAGTCATGTTTATTTTTTTTTATGTTCCCCATTTGATATACAATTTGGTTTCCTTTTACTTAACACCTCCAACTCTCTTATATCACCTGACCGCTTCCAGCTTGGTAAAAGCTAATGTCTCAAAGATGAAACCAACATTCAGGGTGCTGTTTATGCTGTATCACAGGGCAGCATAAGACTCTAGGAAAGCACTATGTGCCGTCTTTCATATACATATGCTCATACATGTCAATGATTGTCTAGGGAGGGAGAGAGTTACATTTTTTTGCCATTTGTTTACACAAAATGATGAAGGTACAAAATATTTTTCTACTGTGGCACAAAAGTATTTAAATAATAAAGCTAACAATTATTTGTTTGCATAAGTATTCACCACTTTTGACCAATACTTGGTAGAACTTGGCATCTTTGGTTTTAACTACAGCTCTAAGCCTTCTAAGATATGTCTCTCTCACCAATGTCAGCATGTCAGTCATAATTTGTCCCAATCTCCCAAACTTTCAAATCTTGACACAGATTCTCAACCTGATTGAAGTCTAGGTTTTGACTAGGGTGTATTCACTATCTCAAACTTTATTGTAGCTTTTAATATGCTTAGGGTCATTGTCCTGAATGAAGGTGAACCTCCACTCCCAGTCTCAAGTGTCATCGAGATTTGAACAATTTTCCTCTTAAGTTGCCCTATGTTTGGCTCCCCAGTCATGTAATTTTTTAATACATGTTGAAAATCATCCCTATAACACGTAGAAATGTTCAGGGAGGAAACATATGAAAGGGATTGTAGAAAACAGCTGGGTAAAGAGAGAAGTCCTGTCTTGTTCTCTAAATATAGGATCATAAAACATACTTTATAGTTACACAAATGTGATGTGTAATATGTAATTTGCTCTTGTCATTCTTGCCAATTAAACAAATTTTATCCTCACTCTCTCCTCACAGCCTTCCACGTCTTCCGCGACATCAGATGAGAAGGTTGACTATGTCCAGGTGGACAAGGATAAGACACGGGCCCTTCAGAGCACCATGCAGGAGTGGACGGACGTCCGGCAGGCCAGTGAGCCGGCCAAAGGCATTAAATCCTGACAGAGTGCTAACATGCTAATTCTGGCAGCACGATGAAACACACTCTGCACGTGGGCCTCCTTATCACTTCGTTTTCAGACTGGTGTGCCATGACAAGGGACCTTTCATCTTTTAGCAAAACACAAACATACAGCAAGACATTAAGCAATGCTATAAAATGGAACACAAAGCCATAACAATACCATGGAGGGGAAAAATAGTCATTGATCATCAAGGAACTGCCTTGCTTCTTAACTATGGACAAGTATTAAGCCCATCATTTTCTGAAATTGTTGTTTCATTGTCAATCGGTATGGTATACATAAAAACAAATGTGCTTTACTATGCATATAAAAATTCCTTGTGTCTTATAAATTGTTTGACTGAAAAGGTACTAGTTTCCATTTTGTACAAATGCTCCAGGGAATACACAGATTGACATGATTCCAAAAGTTCTCAAGTACAGCCAATTAGATAATAGCATAATAAATTGTTAATAATGTAACATTTTCTAAAATTAGCTTCTTTGATTTTTACAAAGTCATATCATGTTGGCTAGTTAGCACTCTGATGACGTATGGTAGCATCAAACTAAATAAAGCAATTCATTTTAGTCAGAACAGAAGAATTAAACCTCTCATTCCAAGGAACTGAATACTTGCTGCTGTTTAATGCTCCAAAACTCTGTATTCTGATTTAAACCAAAAGTAGCTATGTTTAAACTCCATGGGTATTTCTTCCTGCATGGTCTTTGGATAAAAAAAAAAAAAAGGAAAGCTAAACAAAACATAGTGCTCTATATGTTTGGATCTGTAATCGTATCTATTTACAAAGCATTATCTTTTCCAAATAATGAATATGTCCTCGGTTTCATCGTAATCGCAGATTGATTTTTTTTTTTTTTTATCAAGTAACCTTTTTATAGCACCAGGTAGAAAACATGCTACTGTAAATATAGGTTGATACTAACTCTTATGTAATAATTGTCATGTGCTAACTACTGTAGCATTAAAAAGATGACTGTACATTTGAGGATATTCCCCAAAATACATTAAAAACCAATTAAACGTTAGAATATGATATTTGACATGCGAACGTTGCAATGTGATAAACAGAAGGCAGACCATGTAATCACCAATTCAATGTGTATGTGTACAAACCGTCACAGGTTATTGTTTTTAACAATTTACAAGGCACAAGGTGCAGATTGATCTTTCTGTGAATCGTGCTGCACATTTGCGTTGTCTCCCTGATTATTGAAAATGCACATGTTTAAGTACCAATAATCTTTCCCTTCCCTTGTAAACTAAAGCCTCGTATTTGAAAGAAAATACCAAATAAGAACCTCAGATGATGCAGTTGCAGCATGAGTTGCATGCAGTTGCCTTTTATATTTGGGAGTGCAATATGGGCCACAGATATCACTGATTGGTGGAAAGCTATCTGTAGTGCAGTGTTATCAATACTAACAAATGGGTGCTGCATGGAAGTTAAATAACAGGGTTTTTTTTAGTTGAGTTGAGTGAGCTTACAATAACTGCTTTCCAGTCAATTTGAATTACAGTCTGTCTTCTATTGATTCTGCGAAGACAGAAACCTGAATAACATTATCTAGTGGCTAAGCAAACATGAAGCTCAGCGAAAAATAGAAATGGCAAAACTGGTGTGCGGTATAAAGAACAAGCTTTTCAATTTATGAAACTATATTTAAACTATGTAGCTGAGTTGTGTATTGAGAGATCCAGCCATGCAGATTTAGCTTAGCTATGCATGTTCGGTGAGGAAGACGATGAAAACAGATCGCTCATTCTCCCTGTAGAGACTTAGCAATAAATTGAATCCGCTTGTCCTTGCCAAATGTTTTGCTAGTGGACACATTTTTCGTTCATGCAATTTTGGTTTTCAGGTATATTATCAGAAAAATGTAGAAAAGACAGTAAATATTGAAGTGGTTTTCAAGGGCGATATGACTGATGTGATGTGTATATTCTCCTCCAGTTTTCATGGCCATATTTATTAAATGGTGCAGTTGTGTGCCAGGAGAAGTGCCACTCTAGTCTTTATTTATCAGACGTTAAAAAAACCGCACAGATTTTTTTTAATAGTTTTTTTTATATACATCAATAATTCATAGAATGGTTTATCTGCATAGTATACAGCTCTGGTGTTTCTAGTCTGTAGGACTAGTTGACCAGCACTAAAGCATTTTCTGACCGACTTGTCATTCCAGTCAATCATTTTTGGTGCAGCTCCGTGTAAACTCTGTGAACTCCAGATTAATATGAGGTCACGAATGTGCATAAGTGGGACATTTACTGTGAAATGTTCAACAAAGTATTTTGAAATGAACCAGGTGAATCAGTTACAGCTGTACTGTGTCAAGAAAAGGTTGAATTGGAATTTACTGCAGTAATGAAGAGTATTATGTTTTAAAGGGCAGAAAGCAGATCCAGTTTCTTTATTACTGATTAATGCATTACTTTTGTCTAAAGACGCAACATGCAGTTTCTATTTAAAAGCACTGTCATACGAAGCCTTCAGAAAAAACAAAACAAAACAAAAAAATCCCTCAGTGGAGCTACTTGGGAGGTTCTACTGTAAGCTACTTTTTATTTATTTTTTTTATTAGCAAGTGTTTTAGCATATTAGCATACTCTGTTTTGGTTTTCAATATTTATGGCTTTCTCAAGAAAAACAAACAAGAAACCTTTTTAGATTTTTCTAAAAGGGCAAGCTAGAAATTCCAAAATATAAATTACATGCCATTTTAAGATGTCATAAAATGGCATTAACAGATTGAAAGTGTATATGCCAGGCCTGAACTGAATTACATATGCTTTACATCAAGGAATTTTTTCTATTTATTATTAGATAAACACTCCAATTCAGGTGGACCTTTAATTTAATTTAAGATTACTGCTTTTTGTCAGCATAGATTATGGGGCTACTTTTTTGTAACACTGATTTTGGAAAACATTGGAGATGTACTTCTGTGGTAACGGTGCACTGGCATTGTCCTTCAGCAATCTGTGATTCTGCTGAAAGGCAGTGAGACTGAAATCAGTTATTCTCCATGCCATTTGTGTGTGCTATAAGTGAAATGTGTAATGTGCTGTCCTGGGAGAGCATGTGTAAGTGAACTGAATATCTATGTTGTGTTAATGTGTATGTTATAGTGTGTCGGGTGAATTGCTCTCTGAGCAAGATAGAAAAAAAAGTTTTCTTTTTACTGAGTTTTCTCAAGTAATGTACACTTTGTCTTATTTCTACAATTACTGTAAAGCCTTTATACTCAATTGCTTGTGAATTAATTTATTAATTTATTACGTGTGTTCACAGGAAGACAATTCCTTGTAAGAATGACAGTTTGTGGCTCTACTAACATTAATTTATGCTACGCATCTTGATCTTTGTGAAGCAATATGCCAAGTAAAGCCAGTAAATGGTCTAATGTGGTACTTTTGGGATACAAATAAAAATGTCATTGTTATTTCATGATATTATATCCTCAGAATGTTGACCAATAAACTGCAGTTCAAACACCAGCTTTGACATTTTCTCTTGTGTAGGTAATTGTGATTATGCATTTCAGAACATTGGAAGAATTAGAATATTGGTTAGCTGCAAAAGTTGCCAGCAGGTCATATGAATATGAAGATTGTGTATTAACTATAGAACAAAATGTCATTTTTATTTTTCCTATAAATTTCAAGACCGGCACATTTCTTATGGAGATTGAATAACTGAATAATGTTTTTATTTACACAGACAGTATACTACCCAGTAAACATACACCATGTGTAAAGGAACTGTAGTTAGCACAGTGTCACTGTGGCTACTCACTCCGTTCTGGAAATAAGATTTGTATTGTGCATGCATGAAAACCCTAAAGAATCCTTAGTGCTAGCCTAAGCCACTAACCAGACAGTAGCTAGCGCCTAACGCTACCGCTATGAATTCTTTAGCATTTTTTGCTTGTTGTTTTGCATTTCTTTCCCCTAATGGTACTGAAATTTGAACGGACCGTGAGTTTAAAACCGAGGTATGTACCGAACCGTGAACTTTGTGTATTGTTACATCCCTAACATATCCTGATCTAGTTTACTTTCTTCTCTTTCCTTAGTAGCTTGAAATCTTGCACTGAATATTCAGGGATAAGCTCACAGGTCAGTCTTAAACACCTTCACCTCATCACTATGTGTATTGTGTATTGTTGAGCCACTCCCTGTGTCTGCTGTCTCTGAGCTTACTAACGCTCATCCCTAAGCCCTGCTGACCCCTTGTGGCAGCCACAGCCATGACTCAGCTTGTCCTAATAAACATCTCCCTGTGTTCTGACTCATACCTTCATTATATCAACATGTTTCCACCACTATCTTTATCCACTATCTCTTTGTTCGCCACTGCTGTTCAATGCTGATAAAGCTGTTATTCAGCTGCACTCATCTGCTGTTTACTCCAAATGATGAGATCAGAGAAAACAGCCATGTTTTTACATTTGCTTTTTTAATTGACTATTGATTTCAAATAGAGGGACTGTAAGACTCATCGAATCACATGACAACAGAGATGCTGTGGTGAAGAAGGGCCTTCTGATGCTGTCGTTAAGGTGCTGAGTTGCATAGTGCAGACTTCAATCACATGCCACAGTAGGCCCTGGACTTTAATTAGAACAATGACAATGATTGTGCTATTATCAGCTGATGCACTATTACACATGAACGAAAGAAAGAAAGAAAGAAAGAAAGAAAGAAAGAAAGAAAGAAAGAAAGAAAGAAAGAAAGAAAAAGAATTCACACACAATCATAGCATAAATTATAATTAAATCATGAGGAAGAAAAGAACAAAAAAAACCTACAAATTATATAAAGGTAAAAAAAATTTAAAGTAAAAAAAAAAACCCAGCAATAATAATAATAATAATAATAATAATAATAATAATAATAATAATAATAATAGAAAAAAGAACTAAATAAAACAGATGGACGCTGAATGCGCTACTTGCCTTGTCAGCAGATGGTGCTATTCTCACTGACTGCTCATTTAAATAATCTGAGACAAGTAACCAATCAGTTAAAGATAAATTACACTTACAAATTGATCAGCTGTAAATAACCTTTTGCAAGATTTTTATTAAAAGTTGTAGAATAACGTTTCTAACTTGGATGCTTCGTGTAGTTTTCATGGTCCCACCTCTGGATCAGATGGTTTGAGAACATGACAGTTGACAGCCTTCAAATTCCCTAGGTCTCAGTGTGATCATCAGTGGGACGTGATGACAGACTAAAATCCATTGAGACCCATTTTGCAACTTGCAGGACTTAAAGGAACTGCTTATGATTATTGGGTGTCAGACACCACAGTAAATCTGAAACTCGAAAAGTTCAGAGCTGGTTTGGTGACACAAGGAGGATAATACACAATATTAAGTGGTTTTAGGTGTTCTGTGCATATACATGAAGATCAACCTGCATGAGATGATCTTAAATGTCCATCTACTGAAAATAAATAGTGTCTAATTAGGAAAAAAATATTTAAGTGCTTTCATTAATTCGTTTGTTGAAAAGAATTGCAAAAAAAAAAATCTTCTTTTGAGATTGTAGTTCTCCAGCAGATGGCGCACACTGATCTCACGTTCCCTCAAAGCTCCGGCTTTATTCAGTGTAAGAGCAGCCGGAGAAACGCCAGCGGGCGGTTGGAAGAGATGAGGAGGAAGAGGAGGAGGAGGAGGAGGGGGAGGAGAAGAGGTACAGCTTCAGCTATTATGTAGTAATCGGGAGGAGGCGCGAGGAACCGCGCACTAGACGCGTCAGGGAAGAGAATGACGGGACAGCAGTGAGATATCTCCTTTTCTCCGGAAGTTTCTTTGTGGATTATAGTAGGCTGTAATTGCACTTATTATTTCCACGGTAGGAGGAAAACCGGACGCACGGACACGTCTGAGGGCTGTGCTCGAGCTTTACCGATTTTAAAACACTGCTTTTCTCCTGTAAGGAGTTACACCTTGAGTTGGATTTGCAACTGTGGCAAACAGCGTGGTGGTGATAAGTTCAGAACCCACACACGGGAAAGACTTATTGCGCACGAATTGACTGTCGTGATTCAGAAAGCCTCCTGCCGGGCCACGCTGAAGAGCTTTGCTTGTGAGTAGTTTGCTTTTAAGATGCTCTGCTTCTGCGCAAGACGAGGCTCAAACTTCAGCTGTAATCGAGCACGGAAAAGCTGTGGAATGGGTGAAGCGGCTCCGGCGCAGGCCACGGCTCCGGGTTTCCCACCCGTCTTGGGCTCGGTGGGTTCGGGCTCCATGGCATCGGTAAATCCGGTGTCGGTCCACAGCGCGATAGTGGAGCGGCTGCGCGCGCGGATCGAGCTGTGCCGCCGCCATCACTCGGCGTGTGAGAACCGCTACGCGCGCGGTCAGGCTGAGATCTCGGACCGAGAGCGCGAGGCGACGCTCCAGCTGCTCAGTATTGTACAGCAGGGCGCCGGGAACCGGAGAGGCAAAGAGAGGAGCGCGAGAGGAGGCGCCTCGCACGGGCCGGACGGAACCAGGGCTAACGGAGAGCAAAAGAACCGGGAGGCCGTGGAGGGAGAACCGAGACTGGCAACACGCATCGCGGTGAGCATCTGAGACAAGGAGTCCAGCATGCATTTAATCTTCATTCAAATAATAAAAACCAGGCCAGAGCGCGCGCTATGACGCACAATGGCACTATCTGAAGTAGTTTGTGTCTGTGCGTGTGTGTGTGCGTGCGTGCGTTCATGTGCGTGTGCATGTGCGTGTCTATGTTTTATATCTTGCTGGACACAAGTGTCCCCAAATACATGGAATTATCAGAGAGGTTTATTATTGTGGGGACATTTGGCAGGTACCCCAGGAGAACACAGATACAACAAAGCATTAATTAATTCCAATAATATTAGTCAACGGATGATCCTCAAAGGTAAAATAAATGTGTGTGTGTGTGTGTGTGTGTGTGTGTGTGTGTGTGTGTCCGTCCATGTCTTATATCTTTGTGGGGATATTTGGCAGCTACCCGAGGAGAATCAGCATAGCATTAATTAAATGCAATAATATTTGTCATTAGATGGTCCTCGAAAGGAAGATAAGTGTGTGTGTGTGTGTGTGTGTGTGTGTGTGTGTGTGTGTGTGTGTGTGTGTGATTTATTGTAATTTCGAAAGCCACATTTTGATCACATTTGAACATGTTTTTAAGTTTACACTGTTAATATGTATAATATGTATGTATTAACCTCCTGAAACACTATGAAAAAGAAATTAAGACTAATTCTGGACAATGTGCAAGAAAAAAAGTCTACCTGCTAAACCCCACCTTTTCCATTTGGCTAGACTGTGACAGGAAAGTGGCTCATATGTGTCAGTAAAACATGCTGAGATAATGATAAGAATCCTGACTCAATAAGAAGCTATGAGCTTGAGGAAGCCCCTGAGGTCAATAGGACAGCGCTGGGCTTTTGTTCTCTGTCCCCATGCCTTCCTCATTACTTTCACCATTTGACACCAATTAAAGCTGTTAAATCAATTAAACATTTCTGCCTGTTAAAGGACTTTGCACGTCGTGTTCCCCTGGATTGTTAATCCTATATAATTCTCAGCAGTTCATAGTGACAAGCTCAAGAGGTTGTGAATCAGTGAGCATAAACTCGGTGGCTTTGGGATTTGTTTCTGTGTCATCCATTGTCATTGGCTACTACCGTGAGTTTCAACATATTGCTCGTGAAGCACCTTCTTGAATTAAGCTTTTCCTGTAAAACCGTTTGAAGCATGCCTCCCGTGCATAAATGTTTAGTGCCAGTGAATATATTTCCTGGTTGTGTTTACTCAAAGTCAAACAAGCCTTAAAAACTCGGCTGTTGGGAGGCCGCCCAGTGATTAAGTGCCCTGGGCATCGGGACGCTTTTTGTTATTTCCTAATTTCAAGGTAGTGACAGATCTGGGAACAGTGGGAGGGTCATGTGCAGCACACTCTCACGGAAGGAGAGACCAGTTGCAACTAGTTGTGTTTGCTCATCTGAAGCCAGATTGTACAGAGATCAGGAGAGCACATTAGCTGTGTTCAGTGACCCCGTTGATTAACCACATGTTCAACATTACCCACACATCTGTGTTCCCGTGTAGAACTTTCTGTTGAGCATATTGTTCTTTAGCAAGTAACAAGTAATGCTCCTGTAAAAATATGATAATCTATGCAACATTTACTGTTTTAAATATGATTAGCTTTGATATAGCTAACATAGCAGGCATTAAAAATAATATGAGGAAGCAGGAAATGCCTTAGTATTTGGTGGCGTTCTTGGCTTAAGAGCTGTCGGAGAAAAAGCTGGAGCAGTGCCTGACCCTGGATACACTCTTCTGTTACATGAATCCTCAGAGACCATGCTAAATCCAGAATCAAGGTGAGCGTCTCAAAGTGAATAACAAGAATTCTCTCACGTCTTTCATCTGGATGAGGAACATTAGTCTTAAACAGTGCAGACTTCAGCATACTTCAGCTTTGTAAGAATGCCAGATTCACTTGACTAATGTATAGCAAAGTATTTCTGTATTCTGCTATTTTTCTTCATCTCTCTACAAGACATGTCTGTTGCACATTTTCCGCTTCATATTTTTGTCTATATGCCTTACTGAGTCATAAAGAGAAAAGTACAAAGTGAGCCATGAAAAGGTTTATGCTAGTACACGAAATCTGATAGGGAACGGGAACATGAATGAGTAGTTTGGTGTAAAACTCTAGGAGAGTTGTTTGTGCTGCTAAAATCAAAGACATTCCAGGCTCATCTATGCTAGCTCTCCTAGCGGCATCCTTGTGAGGTGCCCCCTGTGTACTCCTCATGTTTTATTCACAGCCTGCGAGATGTCTTAGGCTTTGAACACCACTGAAGAGTTCAGCATATACATCTCTTATTTTAGTTTACAAAAAATAATAGCTACAGGTCATGACCGTTCCACTCAATCTGATCTTTAAGACCTAACACGTGCCGTTCTTACAAACTCCTAACCTTATTTGTTCTGAGAGGAAGTAGTGAAGAATACGGTTTTAGAAATTAAAAACTACAAGAGGAGTTTCCTTCATCCCACACACTCAAAGGGAGGTGATCAGTGAGAAGCACAGGCTGGCTGTCATATGGCTTGAGCAGAGTCATTTGCTTCATCCAACTGCATGTGGCTAAATTCAAATATCAGCCATCCGCTGAGGGCTTAGATTTATCCCATAGACATTTGGTAGCTATGATTCAGATCCAAGGCTTTAAACTGTTTTACACTTCATCTAACAAACTGAGAATGCAAAAGGGAATCAGTGATCTATCATGGCTGACATTTAGATTTTTTGTAAATGTTTTCTGTGCATGATACTTTAATTATGTGTTGTCACATATTGCTAATTGTATTGTTGTTATTGATGTGATAATTTGATCAAGACCATTGACAAGTGGAATAGAAGTGTTGGACTGTGGAAATATGTGTAGATGTACTAAGGCGGATTTAAAAATAATGACGAGGGCTCGAAATTAGGTTGTGGAAAGAGAAAAGAAAAAAAAAAACAGGAAACAAATTGTATTTTATTAGGAACACAATCATAAAGATTTTTTTGTTCCAGAAACAGAAATGTTAAAATCCCTGTAGCCTACTAGTGTGTTGTTTATATCTTATCTCCTACTTATCCCCCAGTTGTTTTTGAAGCAACATCTCCATTCAGGGTGTCAAGTTTTACACATGCTGTAGTAACATAAGCCATAGTGCTACATGGCTGAGTTTGGACTGAGTTTGCACATACATCGTTGTTAGTTGCTGTATTTCACTTTTGAGGACAACAGCTGAGGCAAACTACACTAGGAATGAGTATTTAAACAACATGACATCATGTAAAATTGCAGGATTTATTTTGATAATAAAACATCTTTCATATTAATCATAGTTGTGTTTGAACAGTAGTTTTGAGGAGCTTGCCTGTGTGGGTGTGTTTGTGACCATGGAAGTGCTAATAATTTTTTTAAACCATATAAACCTATTTTATGCTATAATGTAAAATTAACAATATGAAATTAGTATGGCATGTATGTGATTGACAAAGAGACATTTAGTGGCAGACAGTTGTGGATAATACTGTTTCACTCCTGATGTTTGGGCAAGAAAAGCATACTACCATTTGCACCCTTAAAGTTAAGGTTTTATATTTCACTGTTGAGTGAGCTAACAATGTTGCTACCTAGCAGTAAAAATCTAACTGATCCTTATAGTTTTTCAAATGTGGCCAAGTTTACTTTTTGGTCAGTCTTAAATAAATGACACAGATCTTATCAATGGGATCAGTTAACTGGAAAGCAAAAGAAAAAAGAAAATGAGAAAGTGAGAAGAGACGATCGCTTGCTAATTTATTGCACTTAAAGACGGTGACAAACCGGCATCCTGTGTATATAGGTGATACGTTTCTGGGACCGTAACTCACTCCGTTCAGACTTTGGAATCAATTATAAAGTGCTTTCAATTTAAAATGACACTTAAGTTTGCAAATTGCTGAATTAGCAGTTCAACACCGCCACCCTTGTCTCAGCTCCAGACCGTACTATATACATGTGAGTCAAATCTTCCACAAAGCTATCCTTTTCATGCTTGATGTAAATTCTTAAGCTCAGAAAGTATCTTGAGTCTGTCAGGTTTTTGCTGAAGATTGAAAAGAGGGACTGGCTCACCATGTCCTTCGACAAACAGTGTGCTTTGTTGGACTTACCAGAAATCCGACCCCTGTGGGAACCTGCGTGTTCAGGTGTGTATGCATTTACGCATACCCCTTAGCAACTGTGAAGCTGAGTTTCAGGGGGAAACAAAGTTTACTTACTTATCAGGTTTTTGAACATAATGCCTTATTAGTATAAACAACAAATGTACCTACATTTATCTCTGTAACTAGCAGAGGTGCCAGAAATAATCAAACATATATAGTTTTTAAAAGATAAGCTGTAGGAAACTAGCTATTTAAAAAAATCTGAGTAAAAGTTAGAAAATGTTGAGTAAAAAGCTTTCAAAATGGTATGTTGCATGCTATACCCAGATACAGAAGAAGCATTGTTTAAAAGCACAATTTACATTTACATTCAGGAGTAAAGAGAGACAGACATCTGGGCTATGGTTAGCATTCAGCATTATCACAAACAGATATTATTATTGACACTTTGGAGATTTTGTCCACTGGGTTCTCCATTAAAATAATGTGGCTCGGGCACTGTTGACATTATTGTGATGGCATTGAAGTCATGTGACACTTTATTGTTAATTTATAAGGATGTAACATGTAAAGGCAACATAATAGAATGACCTGTGGTGAACAAAACTATAGCTCACATAATAGTGTAAAAAAAAAAAAAAAAACCTGTGCATGGCCAACTAAAATCAAGTAAAAATACAATTTACTTTTGATTCAAGGAAACAAATACATCAACACTATGCTTGGCAAACATTTTGGAAAGTCAATGAGTAAATGTAGTGTTACTAGCCACATCTAATATGCATGTTTCAATGCACTTAAGCCATGAATTGTTTCATCAGTTAACCAGTATAAATCTCTAGCTTGATAAACTTTAAATGCTTAAACTTGTATTTAAGAAGCCCTGGTGATTTCTCAGGTATGTTGCACGTGTTGGATAGCAATAGATTTGGCACAAAGGCCATTCTGGGGAAGGAGATAATTTGTGGGATTCACACACTCCACACCTTTATGAAGGGTCATGATCCTTTCGAGGGAAATGAGAAAATGAGCACCTAATGTCAGTAGCAGCCTCCTGGGTGGGAATGCTGGGTCAGATTTGGGTCTTTCTGGCTAGATCAGAGTTCAGCACTGTTTACATTACAACACAGGATATTTCTTGCAGGGAAGCCAAACCGGCTTGCCGTTCCCAGGCTCCCCACTCTCAGCCTCACAGAGCCTTGAAAAGGAGCACAAGTACTCTCTTTTTCTTCATTCCCTCTGTCCTCTGTTTGCTTCCCTCTCTCACTCCTTTACACTATCCCTTGCCTCGTCCTCGGGGGTCAAAGACATTTGTACTTTGTATTTTTATTTCACACAGACTCGATAATAAGATGTTAATAACTGTAAGCTTCAACATCTGCAGTGATCAAAAAATATTTTTAGTCCAAAAATGTGGGATATTTTCTGTGTGAGAAAACAATTTAACAAGAGTTCTTAAAACTGTGGCCAACCAAATTTTTTATTATTTGGAGTTTTCAGACTGAACCAACTGGGGCTTCTCATTACACTTATGTTTTTCAAAATGTCAGAAATAGCATTTTAATCCTTATTACCTACTAAAGGGTCAGACTGGAGTTTAAAATTTACTGTAGACTAGTGATATTTAATGTCATCCGTTTTCAGAAAGGAGAAATTGTATCGGATTAATTGAATTTTCTTATTCATACTGTTACTCAAGTCAAATATTTAATTTCCACGTGATTTAAAAGCTGGTCCATTTAAGTTAATTCCAAATTAAAGCAATGTATTTTTATTGATTATACCTTTAACCTCTTGTATATTCAGTAATAATAATCAGTTTTAACTCATCTTTTTACAGAGTTAAACTGAAACACAGTGCAGTTGAAGCACATTTCAGGAGCCTGTCTTCCTGATTAATGCTAACTATCTACCGGTTACTTCAGCATGCTGCCAGTACTTTGCAGAGTAATCATAAAACTGTAATTGGTATAAAAGGTTGAAAATAATAACCAGGGCTTCAGTTCTCTTTGAGGAATTGAATAGAAAGGAAACTTGTATTTAAAGAAATTGTATTTAGCCAGAAACTTAATAAAAAAAAATACCTCTGTTACAAAAACAGAAAGATTTACTTAAAATTCCTGTAGCCCATATATTTTGATTAGAAGTATATAAAAAAAAAGATTTATTGTAAAAATATAAGAAATAAAAAACAATGATGTATGTTGTTATGGAAATGTAATGTAAAATGACCCTGCACTATGTGGATTAGTTTCTTAAAGTAGCTTTAAGTGAAGTGTTTTATTCCCCTTATGTCACAACAACTGACCTTTGTAAATGTGAGCCATCTGACCCCAGCTTGCAGGTTTGCTACTTAATCTTGACCTGTCTTTGTATGTCTGTTATCCTTGCAGTTGAAATGTGCCCTAAGGTGATTACATATGCCGTCTGTGCATTACAACCAGACTGGTGTTTTCTCTAATGATCACCTAGTTTCTGTAGGACTATTTGACCCAGTAAATCTAACGAGACAAATATTAAAAACTTCAAATAGCAGATCTGAGAATATATATATATATATATATATATATATATATATATATATATATATATATATATATATATATATATATATATATATGTCCAACATTACTCTAAATATACTACGCTTGTTAACACTTTATAAATATTTATCAACACTAATTGGATCGAATCATTCTTAGAGGTATGCTCCAGTATGATTTTTATGACTTTTATGCACTGTGTCTACAGTTCAGTATTTATGATGAAATAGCACAAAGCATATTTTAATAATTAAAAAAAAAAATCCATGTAAAGAAAAGAAAATTAATATTTCAGTATTTTCATTTTATTGTGTGCAGATTCCACAAAATCCAGTGTAATGTAAAATTATTCAATTTAGTCATGTTTTACACCCATATTCAGAGGAAGCAAAAGTACACACATCCTTCACTAAAGTAGAAGTACAGATACTCATGATTTTGAAGTACTGATTACACATTTTTACTCAACTTAAAGTAAAGAAGTTTGGGCTCTGACATGTACTTAGTGTAAAAAATGTAAAAATTACTGCTACCTGTCATGTTGGTAACTGGACCTCACATCATATTAATATTAAGGCTGTCAATCCATTATAATATTAATCACGAGTAATCGCATGATTGTCTCAAGTTAACTCGTGATTAATCGCAACTTAATCGCACAGTTTTAACTGTTCAAAATGTACCATAAATGTATAATAAAATTTATACTTTTTAGGTTTTTAATACTCTAATCAACATGGCAAATGTGTGTTTATTATTAGTGAAACCATTATCAGCATAGAGCATGAAGACAAAATATTCTTATTTTAAAGTAATTATGGTGTTATAAATGATCCCAAATGGAACTTTTGCTATGTTTCAACACGGAGGGTTAATGAGGTGATATCAGAGAAATTCTACCTCTTTAAACTTTCATACGGATTACCCAATTAGAGAAAATTGTAAATAGATGTTAATTGGTTTATTTCAATTAGGCATTTAAAGCTTTATATACATATATTTATTATGTCTGTGAGGCAAATTTTCACTGAGATTCATGTTGTTTTATTTATGTGTCTGAAGAGAGACGGCAAAGAGCGCACCCTGTCTGTTTTCTTTATTTTACAAAAGCACAGCGTTTTGTTGTTATGAGTGTATACAAATAAAAGTAGACCCTTTACAGATTCAAATGATGTAAATTTATGTATTCAAATGGCGTTATGAGTAATAAAAAATGCCACAAAACGCACCGGCGCGTTTGACAAACCCAGAGGGTTACTAGTGTGCATCTTGGATGATTCTGTTGCTGATTTGAGGCACATCAGTAAAACAAATGTTTACTGATTAAAAAATATTTTTCTGTGGAGTTTATTTTTTTTTTTTATAAGTAAGTAAATAAAGTATGTCGTAAATAAATGTGTGTTGCATTGAAGGTTTTAATGGCTCTTTTATATTTATTTATATTTGTAATAAATATGGTGAAACAGAAATGCACGCTGCATTAATTGCATGTTAATAAAATTAGTACAGTTAAAACTAATTAGTGAAAACGTGTTATTAATGCCTTAATTTCGACAGCCCCAGTTAAAACAATAACAAAACAATTTTAAAATCTTGTTAGTAATGAATGTATCCAAGCTGAACATTCACCATATAGAACACAAGCAGAGATAAGCTAATGATGATCAGGTGATCAGGAATATCTCTGTTCTCAGTCACGTTTACATCACTGATTCCCTCTCTCTCATCCACATTTGCCCTATACTGTACTTTTTGTTGCCTTCTGCCTGGCTCATTGTTAGCTTCATAAACTAGCCTACGTCTGTGGTGCGTGATGGACAGTAAAATGTACACCATTGGTAGATTGGAAAAGCCGCTCAATGACACGAAATAGGTTGATTAGCTGAAAACGGTGCGCAGTAAGAAGAAAAATATTGACTTTTCACCAAATGAATTAAAATTAAAGTAACGAGCCTGTTTTGAAAATGAAAGAAGAAAGTACAGATATTTGTGTAAAAAAATGTAATGAGTGAAAGTAAAGTACTGATACCAAACAAAATCTACTTAAGTACACTAACAAAGTATTTGTACTTTGTTACTTCCCACCTCTGCCCATACTGACTTCCCAAACTGAACTTTGAGTAGAATTTCGGAGAGCATTTTGACTATTATATCTGAGTAATTTTAAATAAATAATATTTTACAATATAGTAATTTATTATTAGGCATTTGTTTTTTGTAGTCTTTCTTTCTGCTGTTTAAAATAGTTACTCGGTTTTTGTTTGTTGGTTTTGATTAGTTTCTAAGAATGTTCTTCCATATTTAGCAGATTTCATATCTCTCTGAGTGTAGGGGTTAAGATCTTGGAGATATACACAAGTCTTCATTGTTTGCTAAATCAATTTCAAAATTAGGTCAAGTGTGGTGAAAAGATTGTGGCTCCAGTGCTTTTGAACATGTTTTGCATTTTGCATTTTGCATTTTTTTTTTTCATGGCTAAAAGAATCTAAAACTTACAGAGGAACAGAGATAGGGCTATATTGAGGCCATCTCTGCCACGATAGACATGCCTGTCTATCCAAATATTCTGTCAAAACTGTCAGGTCTGTTTTCTTCAGTGTGCTTTGAACTTAGTTAACACACAATGAAGGCAGTTTTTATGCATCATGGCTTTTATGGAGGTCTCAGCTTCACATTTACATGCCGTCTCATATCGCTGTCACATGCAAATGATTATTTAATGAGACAAACTAGACTTTTAACATTTGCTGAGATCAAGTGGGGATTTGCCTCGAACCTGTTTGTGTGTTGTATTCAGAATATAATAAAAAAAAACATTCAAAGCCAGTAACTTATCCTGGTCAGGGTTGATGTGGATTCACAAGGCACGAGAATTTAATGTTAAGATTCCTCACTCTGGTGACTTCAAACCTACTTCTAGTAGTGTTTCAGTGCAGATACAGTATATTATGCTTTAGGATGACTGGCTAAAGCATATTATTCCTCTCAGTGACTGACAAATGATAAATACATTACCTAACCTACTTGGCAAGTAAAAGCTACATTACACTGCCAAGTCCCATCGTTTAGTCTCCTGGAGCCATGAGTGACTAGGAAAATAAATGGTAGCTAATGTAATGTAATAATCATATGGCAAACTTGCTAGCTAATTAAGTGCACAAAATAGAAATACAAAATCAATGTTTGTGACAAAAAGTCACTACACTGTTGGCAAACACAATAAACAACTGTTTTCTCCTTGAAATGCACATAAAAATTGATATTTGAGCCTAGCTGGACTCTATTTTTTCACACTGTGTTTAATCACAAGGTGAGTGCATGTTTTTTGTGGAAGAAAAACCTTTCAACCACCCACCAGATCCTGCTTCAGCTGAAGTGATCTCAATAAAGTACATTAAGTGTATCAAGATACCAAATGAAAACTTTTGTTAGCAAAATTCAGTAAACAAGCAGAGGTTCTTCTTTTACTGGTTGTGAAGCCTTTTCTCCCAGGCAACTCTAAATGATAAAATGAATAACACGGACATGAAATCCGCCTGTAGCAGGCTTGTAAGTCATTTGACCAATCTTGAAATTCCTAGTGTTAACAGTTCTGTGTCAGTTCTGCTGCTGGAGTGAGTCAATTGTTAAAAAAAAGGCATAATTTGTACATGCATTTGCACCTAATTCAGGATTCTGTGAGCTACACAAAAAGAAAATGAAATGAGGGAGAAGAGAAAATTACAGATTGCCTGGAAGAGGACCACCTTGAAAATAAACTATTAAATCCATCACATCCATACCATTTCTTTTTGAACCAGTTGACAACTTGGTATTAAGCACTAATACAAAGACTCAAACCTGTATTTAGCTCAAGTGTGAATGTATATTTTTGTTGCCAGATAACTATTTCAGAGATTTCTTTTTAACCATCAACAAACAGAGGAAGCTGCCACTGAAGACTAAATGCTTAGCATAGAAATTGTAATTTTATATTATTAGGATTCATCAATAACAAAAAGAAATAACACAGTGCATCAAATAATCTACAAGTAGCTGACATTTGATCATATTAATAGATCCTAATTTGTGAAAATCTTTTACAATTAATGCAAAAGCACATTTGGGGGATTGTGTAATAATTGCATTGCATTTTTTCAGGTTTAAAAGTCCTCATTGAATGTACAGGAAACAGGACTTAAAAAGGCATTTACAGTTGAGTTGTAATAATGTCTGTATCTACAAAGTGGACATGGCTGCTATATTTAAAGCTGTAAATCCGGATATTAGATTTCTCCTTAGTGCCAGTTGTAAGCCTCCGACTTCTTTTTAACCCTGACCTGATTAAAAAGGACCATGTAGAAAGTCATTTATATTGCACAACTTATTTTCTAGCTTTGAAACCCTGTTAATTAGCATTAATTATCTGATCGCTGCTTGATTCTGAGCCAACGTGAATGTCTTACTATTTCATAGTGAGGATACACTTTTTCTATTTTTTTTTTTTTTACAAGCATGTGAACACAAGTGGTCTTGTTCAGGGAGCTGGGCAAGTCAGGAGGTGCTGGAGGAAAAAGAACAAGCAGAGACTGAGTGAGAGACAGACACTAGTACGAAAGAGGAATTTGAAGGAATCCTTCAAATGTAAATATTTCCAGAGGCAGTTTGCAGTATTCAATTGTGACTAACTGTCTGAGTAGATTGTAATGAAAAGTTTCTGTTAAGGTAGAGCAGATCTGAGGATGGGGGTAGATGGTGAAGGCAGAGGAAGTAGATGCAAAGGGAGATGAGTGAGGACTCACAGCTGGAATTCTGCATGTTTGTGTTGTGAGGTGACAGTGTCGTCTCCTGGCAAGCCTGAGCTCTGGCGCCTACTGCCCTCAGCCTCCCTTTCACTGACACAGACCCTCTGCTGTTCTAGCCTTCTCTCCCACTCTCTCTCTCTCTCTCTCTCTCTATCTCTCTTCCACCATGTCCCATCCTGTGCCCTCCACAGAGATCAGCTGAGGATCCAGCCACTTAGACTCCATCATTCAGTATTTTTCATTACAATGACTTATCAGCTCCAGATTCCTTTCACCACATATTTGTTTTTAGAACTTTTTATTTAATCTGAGGAAAAGGGAACTTTGTTGAATACCTCAACAAGTACTGCTAGATTTATTATATAGTTTCCAGTTTAAATCTATATCATTTTTTTAGGGTGATCACAAATTTTTAGGTTTAGAACTCTAAATAATGTTTTGGTTGTCCTTTACTCTTAGTAAACAATACAATACAACTTTGCAAAAGATGACTTTCCATCTCATGTTACTTAGTACCAAGTAGAAACCAAGTAGAACTCGAACTAGAGCTAGAAGATTTTTGTTTTATTGTTTTTTTGTTTCCTCTTAATGTAAACCTTTAATGACTACAATCTAGAAGACATTTAAGAAAAGAAAAAAATATCTATTCAAAAACAAATAGTTTTTTCTAAATATGTACCTTTAACAAACAAGGTCAAAGAAGAACAAGTAAGGGTTATTTGGTTTTCTGCCGGGTAAACAGCAGTGTTGTCCTCTCAGAGATGGTTGCAAACAGAATCAGAATGAAGATAAGAAACCTTAACTAATCACAGTTAAACCTAAATAAAAAATTATTTGAATCTTTATTACCCCCCCATTTGCTTGCTATTGCTTTTGGCAAATTTCCACCTACGCTAGCTAGCTTTCCCTATCATATGCCAACCAAAGTATAGCATGTGCTTTTTTTGAAACATGTGAAGTCAGCAACCAAAAAATGCTGATCACGCTGCGACACTTTCCAACCTTGAAATATTTAAAGGAATCACTATCTACCCTCTTCCACATGCATGAGCTTGCAATTCTGATTGGCTATGTGTTGCAATGATTTACAGGTATGATAGAATCCCTTCCACCTAGAGAGCATGGAAAATTCTGCTCTTTTAAAAATATAAAGGAACTCAACATCTTGCTCAAACACCTTTGCACCAAAAGCTACTTACGAGACCAAAGCATGAAATTTGTAGTAAAAAAAAAACTTTAAGTGTAGAATCCTTCAGGGTTTCTGAACTATCCAGTGTATACACTTTAATAAAATACAATAAAAATTATAACATTTTAGAAACTTTCTGACTTCACAAAACCTTGTACAGTTCAGATGTGCAGTTCTCACGCTGACATAATTACACCACATCCTGTGGCTCTGCAACAAAACATCTACCCTGTCATTTTTATTCAGATCAGCATGTGATCTGATTTCTTTAGGAACACTGTGTGTCAGTCTAAGCAGAGCAGTGCACTATAGAGAGAACAGTACTTAGAGTGTTCTGTGATAAACAAGTGTATTTATCCTGCATCTCTAAGCTCCAGCTACAGTGTCAGTTTGACTTGTTGACTCATCAAAAAGAAGAACCTGCTCTGTCTGGTAGCTGTCAGACCTGTAACGGATGGCAGTGCTGGGGCGAATAGCCTGCAGGCAGTTCACTGAAAGTTTCACTGACTTGATATTCCTCTCAGTCAGCGCTAATAATTAAACATGCTACATGCACATATTTATACTGTGATACTGCATTTCTTTCACAACTCTTCTAATGGTGTGTGTGTGTGTGTGTGTGTGTGTGCGTGAAACAAGTGAAATAGGAACATTCCTTCCTCAATCCCACTACCGTTCTCCCCCTCAGCTCTTTGCTGCCACCCCACCCCCTGTTTCCTTCCTGTTCTTATTTTAGAATTTATTGGATGTTTTTTTTTCGCCACATCCGGCAACAAAGAGAGGATTGTGCCATATCCTAACTACACACTCTTCCGTGGCAAGGAAGGGGCATGATCAAATATTTTCACAAAATATTTAAATGTTCCTCACTCACACACACACACACACACACACACACACACACACACACGAAAAAGATTTACCTCAGCTTTGCCATTGCTTATTAGATATTCCTTGTGCTTCTTTACAAGTACTTAATTTAAATTTGCTCATGCTTAAGAAGTGTGGTCAAACTTACAAATCAATATCTTTTTATGCTGAATAAATGTTCAATGTCAAAAATCTACAAAGTATTGCAGCATAATGATTCAATGTAATAACTGATTAAGGTTGATATTTTAAACTGATTATCACATAATAGACCACAATGAACCTTTTAGGTATGATAGTGGGGCAGAGGACTTTTGGGGCATTCTGTAGAAAATCATGTGCAATATATCTCTATTGGTATTATATGCATAAAAGATACAGAATAGCTATCATAAATCCCCATTGTGTTGCATCAGGTATTTTTGGACTGCATTGCCACAGTTCCTGATGTAATGTGTAATGTGCATGTGCATACGGACAGCCATCTTCTACCTTATTTAGTCTAAAACTGAAGGTAACATCACACATGTCCTTCAGCACCTAGTTAACTAGGCAAGAATTTAATGACATAGAGGGAAAAATTTTGTACAACTACACTCTGTCTAGTTGTCTGTATAGAATTTAACATTGTTTTGCTATTTTGTTTAACAGTATTTGTGTTTGTAAGGGAACACTGGCTATCATATCTTTTGAATAATTAAGCAACATCACACAAGCAAGAGTGCTGTTGTACTGAATATCAGCACGACTGTGATATCATGCTGATATTCAGTACAGCAGCACGATCATGAGTGTGCTATTGCTATTAAAATCTTGTAAATAATTATGACATTTCAGTTACAATTTATACAACAAATGTAATGTTATAGCATTAGAAATTTTGAATAATATCACTCTTGGAATAAAAGTGTTGTGTACATAGAGATATATAACAAATATGGAGATATATAATGAGCCTGATAAATCAAGTGAAAAATGAACTCCATCATGTGATTTGTTGTCACACAGCATGGGGCTGGTTGTCACACAGCATGGTGTTGTTTGTCACAATCATTATACCTTCTGTTAAACATTTAAAATAAGAACTCAGAACACAGTGATTACTGTCATTAAGATGCAGTCTAGGTGAAAATTGTAGAGCGCATTTAACAAAAGAACATTTCAAAAGTAATAGAAATTATAAAATGGCGGAATCCAAATCATTTTTTATCAAATGAATCTTTTATGAAAAACAAAGGCAAAAATCTTAAATTATGTAGCTGCATAAAATGGTTATTAAGATGAATGCGTTCATGTACAGTTAATAATAATTCGTTACATTTATATAGCGCTTTTCTGCATCACTCAAAGCGCTTTACATATAAAAGGGGGGATTCTCCTCAACCACCCCCAATACAGTTGCCCAACTTGCCCAAATTTTAGTACATTAGCCTACTGTCTACCTTAAATCTCTAACCTGTACAATGCCAATGTAATTTTGGTCAATAACATACACCTCACACACATAGTTAGACATATTGACATATACAATTAGACACACATACTGTATATACACGCTAACTAACACGTGTGTCTGATATGACAAGCATATCCACGGGACTTTATGCTAAAGAGCATGCTAATGACCTTTATGTGTAAATAAAGGATTTAAAATAGCGACACTACACATTTATTCAGTTTTAAATGACTTTGTTGCCCAGTAATGTTGTTTGTCAGGACTTTGACTTTGAATTGATTGTGTAACCCCTTTTGGTTTAGCCAGCTAGATGTTTAAAGCCATAAACCAGCAGATTGGGTTATTTTCTTCAGCAAGTACCATTTACCAAGTTTGTATTGACACATTTTCCATGAGCATCTTAGATATAAATTCAGTATTATACAATAGTTCTGACTTAATGTCCAGAAGCTAATTTATGTTCTTGTCTCTACAGGCCCCAATGTATATTAATAAAACTGTTTTTTATCATGTATATCTGCCCCCTGTTATGTTTATGTTCATATTTATATTTTTATTTATTCAAAGTAGCCTCTAATTGATTTAAGGGTGTGAATGTTAGGTCCAATAGCAAAGGATATCAAACATTAATGCATTAGACTATGATAAATAATTGAAAAATTGTGATTAATAATAAAATGCTGTTGGTGTACCTGTAAGAGACATGGTAGTAAAGCAGTCCAGAACTCTTAGCTGTATCATATATTTTTCAATCGGTACAGTCTGCATTTACGTTGACATTAGAATAGGCTTCCTACAGCAGAGGTTTTTAATGTGGTGCCCATGAAAGCATATCCAGTGGCCTGTGAATTGATTTGACTTGATTTTTACTCAGTATACTTATATACTGAGAATATATACTCACTTATAAGCATTGTCAATTTAGACCTAATGTTTTTTTGTAAGTGTAAAATTTCTACTATAAAAATCTCCATGTCTGCAATACGGATAAATTTGAACTTAATATCTCTTCAATTTGATTGTGGTCAGAAAGGCTCTGTGAGATTTATTTTTACATTAAAATGTATATATCCTAGGACTGGACTGGACTGTTTCCAGAACCCCTGGATTACCGATTGATCCTCTCCTACAACGGATTTAAACTAAGGTATTAGATGTAAGCTAACTCTTTCAACCAAAACTAGCAACATGACTGAAAGGCTAATGGGAATCAGGAATCTGGGTGTGATTTCTAACCGAATCAAAGAATCTGTTTTTATCTGATCCAGTTTGTCACCATCATCAATCATCTGAAATGTCGAACAATTGTGTTGCTAGGGCCTGTGTTAGCTCCATTTATGTACTGTATTTGAAATTAAATATTCTGTGGAAGGGTAAATACAGTGAGGAAAAAGTGGTGAGATTTTGGTTTTACTGAACCCTCAGTAAGATTATGTGCTTTTACTTTCACACACACTCACACACACACACACACACACACACACACACACACACACACACACACACACACACACACACACACACACACACACAGCTCTGTGAGCTCTGCTGAAACTGTTGCAACCTTGAACTCTCAGTGCCACTGTCAGAACTTCCCTTGGCACTGTGTAAACACAGCTGTACAAAACCACCAAACATTGCTAACTGTTAGTAATATGTGATCAGAACTGCTGGAGTTGAGGAATCTAATGTAACACTCCATGCTGTTTTCTTGCCACTGCTGCACATTAATGAAGCTTTGTTTTCCCTGACTGCTATGATCAGGACAGCTACGTGCAGTTAATTATTTTATTCTATTTGTCAGCTTCTCTGTCTGTGTAGACTGTTGTTGGATTAATAGTAACCCTGTAGGGCTGTCAAAGAAAAATAAACACGAGCCATAACAATAGAAAGTTGCAACCAGTAAATCCTTCCAAACACAATATGCTTGCAGTTGCTTAGTTTGGATAAATGAGCACATTGATGGATAATGGAAGGAGTAGTTGTTTTGTGTGTATGCCTCCTCTTTTCCCATGTTCTTGGCTGGATTCAGTGGGACCTCTGCTGTGGTGTCTGCATGCGGCTGCCAATATTGGACTGCAGGCCTTATTCGGAATGTAAGAAGTGTGTGGGAGTCGACTGGGGTTCAGTTTCTGCTTGCTCGCTCGCTTTTTTTCCTCGTTGTGAAATATTCTCATAATGTGCTCCTTTGTTAAACCAGCATCCTATTCAAGCTCAGACTATGTATCTTGTACTGAATCTGTTGCACCCTTACTAAAATCAGTGAAGTTGTCAGTTGTGGTGGAAGAAAAGCAGAGAGACATTGTTAAAATTAGTATTATAAAAGTAAGCTTCTTAACCATGGTGTTTTTTTGACTGAGCATAGCCCATTGCCAGCTGTTATGCGATTTCTTTAATCAAAGCCAGTTTTGAGAGCTTTGAATACATAAACAACATATTCAGAACCATGCCTGCTATTCCCATGGGAGATTCACCACATGCAGATTATCATGGAGCGATACAGCAAGCATATAATTATATACAATTTGGTGTAAACCTTTGTTTCTTTATAGGGGTGAAAAGATTTTATCAAATGTATATATCCTATAACATTATAAGAGGTGTATATCTGAATCATTTATTTCATACTCAACACTGCAAACAAACAGATTTGATAGTTCCACTTCCTCTTATAATGCTTCATAATGCTTACCATCTGATCTTAGCAAAACTGTTTGCAGTCTTGAATAGGATTGCTCTAACAAAATATACTCACTGAGATATCAATATTTATTTGAAATTTGAAGAATGTGCACTAGATTTTGGGGAGGTGACTAAATACAAAGGTTCATAAAGCATCCAGAGGTGTGAGACTGAGATCCAGCAGGGCACAACAAAACATCAAAACTACTAAGTTGCTTAACATGCAGATGTGATCAGGCAGTTACATATGAATCTCACCGGACAAAGAAAGACCAAGTTTGTGGAAATAAACATGCAGCATTGTGTTATACATTTACAGCATCTTTAGTAACTGCCTGATCAGGGCTGACGTGGTTCAATTAGGCTTCTAGTCTGTTTATATTTTAGGAAATTGAACTTGAAATATCTTGTAACAAAAACTGCCCTAGACACATTTATGTAAATACATACTTGAATGTATAAGTAGTTTCCAGTGTTTCAGGAGGCATAGTAGTATGGTTCACATTGAACCCTTCTGGTTTTGCTCAAAGTTTCATTATAGACTTCAAGTTTCAGTCTAAATCTGTATACAGATAATGATATTTCAGACATCAATACATTACACCACTCATACATGTATAGAAGCGACTGGCATCCCACCCAGGTGTATTCCATCCTTGTGTATAGTATTCCCAGTATAGGCTTCAGAAACATCAAACCAGACCAGTTTTAAAGCAGTTATTCAAGATTAAATGAATAAAGAAACCAACAATTCAATGTATATATAAGTCACACAGGTCAAAATTCTGCTTCTGATGGGTGATATTAGATCAGTCCTTATACCAGACTGATCTTTAAAGAGATTGTTTGCAGTTTACTGCAAAGATGCTGTAAATGTTACTAAAGATGTTGTAAATGTATAACACACACAAAATGAACCATGGCACTATCCAGATGAATAAGAATGTGAATAAATAAATAAATATTTATATATAAATATATAAATATATATATATATATATATATATATATATATATATATATATATATATTCACATTCTTATTCATCTGGATAGTGCCATGGTTCATTTTGACAATACAGCACAGCTGCATTGTTGGAAGAGAGCCAGATGTTGGTGAAAGGCGAGCGGGCGAGAGAGAGAGAGCAAGAGCAGGAAGCAGCTCGGTATGCCATAGGAGTGTCTTTGAAAACAGGAAAGCAGCTTCCCTGCTTGTGAGCTGTTTCCCGTGGCAGGGAGATGGGTGGTGGGGAGGCACTGGGCTTCTGACGTCTGCTGGGAAAAGAACCTTTCACATTGTATGGCTATGCTGGCCAGAGGAACGGTTCACTAAAATATATTAATTTCCTGTCACTCCTTATTGTGAGCTTGACTCGTTTATTTATTTATTTATTTATTTATTTATTTATTCTTGCTGTCCAAAACAAATTATAATGATGCCTGTATTATTTTAAAATTATGCTTTTTCAAACAATTCCTACAATCCTGGTAATATATGATTGGGGCTTGGGAATCAATCTGTTTCTTTGTAGTTATAACCAGAAGCTGTAATCATCCTTAGTATCAGTGACTCGTCATAAACAGTAAGTTCTTAGTGATTGTTCCTCCCTTCTGGCCATAGAGACCCCTGCTGGTTTGTCACATGGAAAAATTACCGCTTTAATTCACTAATCTGCTATAGTCTTTGTTGTCTGCATGCTGTTTAAATATGATTTGCATTACCCCTTACACACACAAACACACGCACACACACACACACACACACACACACACACACACACACACACACACACACACACAGCTACATGCACATACTCAAGATCACATACATATGCGCTGAAGCTGTCTCAACTGTTTTTCTGGCTCAGTACACATACAAGCTCTCTCTCACACAAACACACACACACACACACACACACACACACACACACACACACACACACAAACACACACACACACACACACACACACTCACTTACTATCCACAGTCACTCAGACCCTCATAAAAAGCTTTAGCAAACCCTTAATTTATTTACATTTTTAGACATTTGCCAGAGCAGAATGTGGTCTGATTGAGATAACGATGAAAAGATTAGGTTCTGCTCTCGACACGCGATGAGAAATCTCTAGGAAAATAATAAAAAAACCAGATTAGCTCTCGGTAATTTTATGTTTGAGAGGAACATGTAGAGGAATAACACAGATCCTATTCAGCTGTCTTTTGTCATCTTTGGTTATACTTATTTCTGTTCTTTCTTTTCAGCTCTTTCTTACACATGTTAATTAAAAATGAAGAGTAAATGAAGAAAAATACATAAACACAGAGATAAAGACAGAAAATGGAGACACCAATGAAATGGAACATTGGTGTAGCACACGAGAGTGGAAACTACCACTAAACCCAGAGGACACTGTGCTTTTGTAGCAGACATTTGTTTGTGAACATACTGTGTAATAGCTTGTAAAAATATTGAGCATTTAGAGGCCAGTGGAGCAAATTATTGCAGTTTTTCTTTGTGCTTTCATAGCTCTTAACTACTACGATGAGACAGAGCCGTAATTGCGATTATATCGATATATCCGAGTAAAGTGACTGAGAAATAATTAATTCTTAATTATGTTGGAGCCGGGAATGATTCATGAGTACACCGCAATTTTCTCTTGAAAGGTTGTGCATCATTGCTGAAAACATTTCCTTTTGCAGCATTTTGCATATTCCAGTGTTTAGAGTGACTTACAAAAATGCTTCATGTTAAAAAAACATATCCTCATGCTGGTAAAAAAAAGGTCTACTATCCATATTAAGAGAATTTTTACAGTAAATGGATAACTTACTGCTCATTCACATGCTTAGTTATGAGGAAGGTCTATTAAAAGTATTTCTTTCTTGTATCTTCATAAATGGTGAGTCGGGGTGTACCATGCTAAAGACTGGAAGTGTTTATAGTGTATCAGAGATTTACAGTCTTAACACCAACACTACAGTATTTTTCCGTTATCTCATAAAAAATAAACCAAGTGAAGCCACAAACGGTTCAAAATGCAAGTGCAAGTTTATTGATGCAGATTGAATTGAGGACATTTTCAGATGGTTAAGACAGAACCTGTGTCAAAAGCACGTATTGGTTTAGGAAATCTACATAATAGCTAGAACAGACAAAGCAAACTGAAACTAAACAAACAGGCTCATAACTAGCATAACATACATGCAAGACTTAGCAGTTAGGGTTTGTCAAAGTCACAATTTTATCTTGTAATTCAGCTTTTTACATTTCTTACACCTGAAATATAGATAATATATATCTCTCTTAGAAAGATAATTTAAAACTAAATATTGTATAATTAAGTACAGTCGTCCCTCAATTTATCGCGATTTTCAATTTGGCACATAACTATTTTGTTTTGCGAATGGTCCCGGTTTCAGTTTATCATAAGAAATTAGCAGTATTACAAGAAACCGTAGGTTTCCGCTTATTTATTGGTTGTAATATCCTCTGACGTCAAAAAGAATGGTGGAGTTCAAGACATACGTAACCAGATTTAGCCAATGAAAATAAAAAATTTCAGTGACGTGTATCTTTAACTCAGCCCCTTTTTGATGTAAAAGGACATTTCAACCAATAAACAAGCAAAGAAACTATGCATAGGCTATGCTACAGTACTGTACTGTACTACAGTGCTCACTATAAATGTGATATTTCTACGAATTTACACAAAATTCATCTGCCTATATTTTTGCAAATGTTTTCTGTGTGTTTAAAGAGTGTGGGAGTATTATTTATGGTTAAAGCAATAAAATTGGGGTTGCGTCAATTTATTGCGGAAATCCGTTTGTCGCAGTCGGTTTTGGCACGTAAACGGTGGACGACTGTGCTCAGTAATTGTTAAAATCCACAATTAAATTTGAAATCAAATTATTTTTTAATAAAATTAAATATCTCATTCATAATAGGATATAGAAAATATACAATAAACCTCATAAAGAATTGTTTTCTAATCACATTGTGTCAGTGGTCCCTTTTAAAACTGGACAGACTTTTTGTCAAAATCACTAAGCAGTTTTTGAATATATTTCCCCAACAGTATCCAAGAACCTTTGCAGAGGTTGTGTTGTGTTGTTGGATGTGCCAAGGGCAGATTTTACATTGTCTATCTGGTTAAGCATGACATTTGGATTAAGGGTGACAGCAGTGTCATATTCAGAGGCTGAAAGAGAAATGTAGGGATGGACATGCAGTGTGACAGCTTGTCAGGTTTAGGTTGATGGAGTTCTTCATGATACGTGTGTGTGTGTGTGTGTGTGTGTGTGTGTGTGTGTGTGTGTGTGTGTGTGTGTGAGTGTGTCAGGAATGGTCTTAGACAAGCCTGTCTCAATCTGTTTACAGGTTCATCGTCCCTCTGTGCACAACTAACTCCTCACCGACGTTACAAGGAGTGGCCTTTACAATTAAGTTAAAATATCACAGGTTTTCCCTCGTTCCAACCCACTCTGTTCAACCCACAAAGAATGTGGTTTTACTGTAAATAAGTGGTGTAGATCATAATAAAGATTTAACACTTACAGTATGAATGACATGCAAATTGGAAAGCCCTCATGCCCTATTGCCATTCCATATAGCTAGTCAGCACGTTCTCATTTGTACAAATAGGATTTCAGTACCAGATCCAGATTTGTATTAAAATTATTTCCACTGTTTTAAACACTAACACTTTAAACACTGGAATCTATATTTTAAGTATAAATATACTGTATGACTTTGCTTAGGCACTCTACACTGTAAAATCTATACTTTGTCCATCCAAGGACATTTAAACTGTACCTTTTTTTTGTAGGTGTGTTTTATCTCCTAACCTCCTCTCTAATTTATATATAAAAAGCATCTTATAAAGAGACTACTGAATACCAATACCAACAACACTAAAACTAATAGGAAACTATGTAGTTGATGTAGCTGATGTAAGTCTGGTCCCACCTGGGGAGCTAAAGGGTTTTAATGGAAGACAAAATGCAGAATAAAAGTGAAATGCTAAATTATCCTTGGATTTGGACTGAAAACTGACATTGTACACCATCCCCTGAAGCGATCACATTCTTTTAGAGCACACACACTGGTCTTGTTTGCTTCCAGCTCAGTGAATAGGTTCAGCTAAGCTGTTTTTCAGACTCAGAGGCCTTAGCACACAGTGTCCAGTTAGAGACAGGCTTGGTATTGTGAAGAGCATGCTCGTCTCTCCTCTGAGAGTGGCAGTGAGGTGCAGGAAGTTGCACTGCAGTAATGTACATCCCACACTAAACATAATGGATGCTTGGGATCTTCAAAGAGCTGCACGAATCCTCTTGCTTTCTCTTTCTCGCTCTCGTATTCCCCTCAGGGCTTCCATGATGGAGCCGTGCGCTTCCTCGTTTCTCTTCTTTCCTCTTCTCTGGTCTTTGTTCATTGCCGATCTTTTTATTCTGTTCCTCCCATCATCTTGTTCTTTCTACTCCCCCGTGGAGTTGCTTCTAAGAAAGAAAACAGAAAGAGGAGCGAGAGAAAAAGAGCTGATGAGGATCATAGTGTCTGCCTGTGCGCCTGCCTTGTTGCATTGCGTTTATAAAAAAGGGGCCACTGCTTTAATGTACATGTACATATGCAGGCTGAAATGTGCATCACAGTCAGGAGATGTCTGCACAATTAAGGAAACACTCAGAATACTGACACACTTGCTCTATATAGCTTAGCATGATGCTTAGATCTTATATCTAATATTCTCAATTATACAGATGTCCTAGATTTGAGTCTGTGTAGGTTGATTGTGTAGGTGAGCTAAAATAATCAGTTGTGGTTTTTGCCACCTTGCACTTAAGCAGCATGGAAACCAAGTTATTTAAGTCTTGGTAACAGTACAGTATGAGTAAATACTTTCTTACATGTAGTTGGTTTTACTAATTTAACTGCAGTTCCTATACATTATGCTTTTTCTTCTCTTTCTGGGACACAGTAGCTCTGTAAATGGTCTATATTACAGACCTGGTTTGGTTTCATACTTCTGTCATACACTTCTGCTTGTTGTTCGGCATAAATAGTTAGTAGCCTAAAGGGTCATGATGAAATGTATTACCTTAATGACATAATTATATGAGACGACATTTAAACCTTGAAGTTGAGTAAACCATTAAATTGACATAATATGATTACAATGACATTTTTGTAACAGACTTGCGTGGCTAGTTAAAAACAAAAGCCTAGTTTAAAACTTATAGAATGGAAGAAACTCAAGTATAAGAAAGTGCATTAAAGTGTTGCGAATGCATCCACTGTGCTTTTTGTTCATAAAGTTTAGTCATATGCAATTTTAAAATATATAACCCTCGCTGTATGAACAGTATGCCATACTAAAATGGTAGTCATAATAATCTTTAATGATGACCAGATGATGTCATCTGACGATTCTGTTCTGTTAAACATTTCAGGTCATATAACACCCATGAGAAACTGTACTTTTAACCTCCAGAGACTTACTTGGGCAAACGAGCGGGAAATGAAAAAAAATGAAAGCAAAATTGTTCCCACTGGACTTGTGTGATACAGAGAGTAAAGGCCCTGTTACTGACCAAATGAAGGCAGGCTGAGACACCCAGGGCAAGCAGAATGCAGTCAGATATGCCCATAGTCCTCTTGCAGTATTTCATCAGAGTTGGATTAATTTTTTTTTTTAGATTTGTCTCTGGGACAAATAGTTGGAGGTTACAGTGACATGGCTTCCTTTTTTAGTCACAATAAATATAATGTCATTGTCATCTTAAAGTGGCTGTAAATTATTCTATACTTTATATCTCATTCAGGCATCGAAGATTCCCACCTCACACCAAACATACACCCTACCAAACATATCAGGTTTCATCTTTGACAGTTTAACATGTGATTTCAGATAAGCTTGGCAATTATGTAGTTACACGTATGGGTTGCAGATATGTTGCAGATATGCAGGTATGATATATGAAAAATATATAAAAATCTATAACAATAATGGTGCTTTTTCTAAGTTACATAATGTACAAAATATGTGAGTGGGGGTATTCAGAAAAATAATCAACAACATGATGGTTGTAATGTACCAGAGCAGAGGGCAGATACACATATACAGAACTATTGTATTCCAAATATACCACTCAACTTGACAACAAGCTATTAATTGTTTTGTGTCACATTCTCTTTTAAATACATCTTATATTCTAAAATGCAAAACAAGCTAACTCCTGTTATCACTTACATTATAGCTGTTGTTCTCTTGACAGCTCTTTGACTCTCCCTTTTTCTCTCCATGTAAATAAGACAGATCATGTTGCCATGAATGATTGTAGCATTGTAATAACTTTACTCAGACTATTACTAAAAAAAGCTTAAAATCCTAAATTTACTTAAACAAGATGCCATTATATCAACAATTAGACATTGTTTAGTCTGTTTAATTGAAGCCCTACACAAATCCCTGTACATACCATTGTATTAAATTGAATTGTGTTATTAAATCAAAACATGATAAATATGATCAAAAAACACTCAACAATTGGTTGACAAATAAGTTATAGTTATACAGCTAGAATGGTTAATGATAAAAAAAAACAGGCCTGGTTAGAGTCCTAAAGTATGACTAAAGTATTAGATGGCATTAGCTAGCCATCATGGGCGCATTTCCGTTACAGATTGAGAAGACTGTCGGCTTTCGTTTCCAGTAAACTTTTCTGTTTTGTTGCGTAAGCTGTTGTCAGCAACAACACATTTTGTTTCATGTTAATTTATTACCTAGCCTGATACAAAGGAAGGTCCTGATTGGTAAAAACAGATGGAACATGCTGAACTGATTTTTGCTGCTGAGTACAAAGACACAGACCGTTGGACAGTCTATTTTAGTGATCACTTTAAGGATTCAACACATTAAAGAAGATGCAGAGCAAGCTGCTTATACCAGCTTTGTAAAATCTAACCAATATATCACATTTTTATTTGTATTTTTTTTCTGTGTATGCTGGTAAATATAGAGCCATGTGGGGCTGTATATAAGTGAAAGGAAGTGAGCAAAGGGAAAAAACAATGTTTACTGTATCAGCATGTGTGGGACAAAAGCCATCAGCATAATGTGTTTTATCCTGTTTATCTGAGTATGATAAGTGCTTTCACTCTCTCTCTGTCTCTCTCTCTGTGTCTCTCTATCTCAGTCTCTCTCTCTCTCTCTCTCTCTCTCTCTCTCTCTCTCTCTCTCACTGCCGCTCCATTCAGAGACTGAATGTAATTAGTTCTCATGGAGAAAAGCATAGAGTGGTTGTGAGGTCTATGAGTTTAGAGACTGAAAGCTCTAGGTTTTCACTCGTATCCGATTAAAATTCCACCTCACGGCACTCAGCAACCCCTGCAAGCCTGCAAATATTATGTCTCCTTAGGAACACAATAACGGTATTTATTTCTTTATTTTGGACGTTTATTTTTTTTTGCTTTGAGGGTGGATTTAGACAGGAAATCTTCTGATTTTCTAAGGAGAGGATTACAATATTTCTGAATGGAATCTATGGAGACAGGGATCCTTTACACAGGTGTATCCCAGCACACGTCTGTGCACATACAGTACAGTATGTGTACACATGCACGATCAAAGACAAATAAAGCCATCCACATCGTTTCACTGGAAACGTTTAATCTGGGGGCTGAACTGGATATAATCAGTTATTGGAACATACACACATGCAAACACATAAAATTATAATATCTTTTTATTTATTTATTTATTTATTTTTTATTAAGAAATATTATGATAGATAATCACATGTTTTTTATTATAAGTGTTGTTGTGAGTAGTGGAGGGGCCCCAAGTAGAAATGTCTTGTGAAAGAATATTATCTCATATGTCCAAGTAGAGGCTTAGTGATGTGCCAAATATATGCTAGAGAAATTCCATGATTCAATGTTTTGAAGATAATGGCTGAAAAAAATGTTTGTGGCTTTAGAAATGTAGGGTTCTTTCTCAATAGGGGTTGAAAATTGTCCTGTGATATGTGTTTAGAGCTTCAGAACGTGTTATTAATTTTGCATTTACACAGGGAACGTTAGAGACTGAGGTTTGAGCTAGGTGAAACCCAAATGGGAGGTCTATAATAAGAAGGAAAATAGGTTTGGATTTTTTTTTTTTGTGGAAAAATTAGACCACATTGAAAATATGGGATTTTTAATAAACAAGTTTTAGGATAAAAAAAAAGTAAAACAAAGAAAACATTTTTTCGGCATATATTATATTTAATATTGAAGATCCTGAATTATTTCTAGGTCTGTACTGTATTTAAATTTAAGAAAATGTGATATTAGCAAACTTTTGATGTGAGTGAAGATACCTATTTTCCCATGTTGTGCTAGTAATACAATTTGTAATAAAAATCTTTGTATTAAATTAGGTAAGAACTGAAAAATAGAAGCAATTTTAGTCAGACGTTCGCACCCTACTAAGTTAAAAAAAAAAAAAAAAAAAAACTATGTAATGTATCCTCACTTAACCTCACTTATCCTCACTTGATAATCCTTATGCCACAGCACTGTTCAGTGTGATTGTTTGTAGGTTAAATTGTTAGTAGTTTAATTGTCTATAACAGCAGTGCTATAGTGTTATATCTAACAGTAGTGTTGGCTACAAGGGTAATTATGATTTTATAAATTGATTTATATTAATGTACTTGTTCTAATACGCTATTACAGTATTTCTGTAGTAACTCCTGCACAGGGAACTATATTGCAGATGCTTGTACTTTATAATTGAACTTAATATAGTTTAAAGGACAGAGGACTTTCTTTTGCCTTCTTTTTAACAATCTGTGTTTTTTGTTTTATGAACTTTAAGTGACAGCTGAATGTTAAAATACACATGGGGAATGACTGTTTTTAGCAGTTATAACATAACAGGATGTTCCACAACATTAAATTAACTATAAATGTTTAAAAGACATTTAAAGTATATAAATGTAATTAAATATTTCAGGATGTGCAATTATAAGAAAAACAATTAACTATGCTGTGGTGTACTCATAGTATAGCATAGCATCTTTTTTTTTCTTACATAGCATTTTCAGAACTGCATTAAATGCTGTAAGGATACAGATTGAATTTCTTCTGTATTTTTTCACTGCACTGCAAACACTTGATTAAACTACTAATTTCTGGTGAATAGTCTGTCGTTCCCAATTTGCTGTGCTTTCACAGAGAAAAGCATTATTTCAAGGAGGGATGCTGGCACCTCAGTCTACTTGGCACTTCTCAAGCTTAGTTATTGTGCTTAGGGAAGCTTTTTAAATCTATGAGACAAGCAATAGAACTGGCTGAAAAAAAGACCATAATAAATCACCACACCCTCCTTTTTTAATTCTGTTTCTCCCAACACTTTTGCACATAGCATGCATGTGCCTGTACTTACAAGAATAAACTTGGCACATGCTTTTTTTTTCTCTTCTCAGGCAAAGTTACATAGATCATTAAATATTTCCCAATTAAGATGGTTCAACAAATCATTACTCATGCTACATCGGCTGAAACATTAAAGGTTTTTTTAAGACTTGTGCACTATTAATGTCGCCTCACTTCAATTTTCATGAAAATACAGTGGACACGTTATTATGCAAAGAACATTATAAAATAAATATAATTATAAAAAAATTAAAAATCAATATCAGTAATACTTAAATTCAATACAGTAAATCTAAATAAATGCCATTGTGTCACTGTGCTGAGCCACTTCTGTTTTCCAAGAGGAGATGATTTGATTGGATATTACAGCACCATTCTTAAACATACCTCATGATCATGATGATGATGATGATAATGATGATGATGATGATGATGATGATGATGATGATGATGATGATGATGATGCATTCATTTAGACCATCATACCAATACCATGTATGAGGCCTTGATCTTAACCTTTAATCTATGTAAAAAAAAAAACACTGAAGTTGTCCTGGGACTTGTGGTGACCCAACATCTTATTAACACACTTTATGTTGGGTTTTCCTTCAGTTTGTCACAAGTCTGTAGGCATTTACATTTTGAAGCACTTAGCTTCAAGCCAGACTCTATTTAGTTGAAATTATACAGTACATCAGTCATTCATCCATCCTCAGTAACCACTTTATCCTGCTCAGGGTTGCGGTGGATTTGGAGCTTGTCCCTTTACCACTGGGCAAGAAGAAGGAATACACCCTGGACAAGATGCCAATCCATCACAGGGCATCACACACACATTCCTACTTAGAGAGCAACTTATAGCAACCATTACACTGGCAGGTTTTCGGGAAGGTTGAGGAAACCAAAATTATACATCAACCTGAAATTATACATTGCATTTTGTTTAATATTAGAGATTCATTTATAATTAAATCAATAATAAGTGTTTTTATTAAAATGGATTGCATGGTATGTATTTTGAGAATTACATACTATTTTCATCAGGAGGGAGATCCTGTGCTTCTGAGCTCATTAAATTTTAATCAGAAATTCTATTTTCAGATCACTTGTAGATCCGTCTGGAGGATTTCTCATGAATAGAGGCCGCTGTTTCTTTGGGACCTCTCCGCCAAAATGAGCCCAGTGGAATAATTTTATATGTGGTTATCACATCAGTAGAGTAGGATTGATATAGCTTTAGCTGTGTTTGTCATCTGTTTAGGCGACCCTCAACATTTTCACCAATGATACATGTATTAGAAGGACAGACAGTGGTACTGTGTTGTGTTTCTTTCCATACAGTTTTGTCATTAGGATATTGCTCATGAATATGAAAGTAAAACACAATTTTATGCAAACAAAAACAGGACACGTACGATCTTTGAAACTTTCTTTAGTTTTTGAATATAAATTATATTTTTTGATCCTGTAACTGTGTTTTATAAAGCATTCCTCATTTAATTTTTTCTCAGCATATGGGTTAAAGTGAAATATAAATATGAATGCTGTGGATGCATAATAAAACCTCTTTATCTAGCATAATTATCTTTAATTTATAAAGGTTGGCATCAGCACTGTATTCAATACTGTGTGGTCCTTCATGTAGAAATGAATTAGTTAAAGAATTCACAACGCATTCTTTCAAAACAAAATGTAAATAGACTGACAATCCTTTTTAATAAGAGCACTTGCACACCTTCATTCAATTATTCCATTAGCCATTTATGTGCCAGCAGCACAATGCATAAAATCATGAAGATCTTTTTAAATGTCAGAATAGGGAAAAACTGTGATCTATGTGACTTTATGTGTGCCATGAATTTTGGTGCCAGATGGGCTGGGTAGAGTATTTCAGAAACTCCTGGGATTTTCACACACAACAGTCTCTAGAGTTCTGAAATCGTGGGAAAAACAAAACCTTGTGTGTGGAGAGTCTGCAGGCTAAAACATCTTGTTGGTAAGATCAAAGGAGAATGACCAGACTGACTTGAGTGGTTGAAAAGTCTGTAGTAATTCAAATAAGCACTCTTTGCAATCGTGTTGAACAGAAAAGATTCTCAGGAAGCACAACACATTAAACATGCAAATGGACACATCAGGTTCCACTTCTGCCAGCCAAGAGCAGGTATCAAGGGCTGTTATGGGCACAGACTCACTCAAAATGGACAGTTAACCATTTTGTTTTCAACTCTCTTATCAACAGGACATTACCACCCACAGATCTGTTGCTCACTTGATGTTATTCATTGTTCACACCATTCTGTGTAAACTCTAGGGACTCTTTTGTATTTCTTGGAATTTTTTAACTCGTTCAAGGAAACACATCACATCGAAAACAGAGCGCAGGCCATCCCTATCATGATGAGTCAGACAGTATGAAGGTGGTAAGGAATTGACTTCTTTCATAGTGAAATAGCGTAGGTAAGCAAACACAGTGAGTGAAAACGCAAATGAGGGCGAGCAAAAGAGAAGTGTTCACTCCCAACCCCAAAGGCATGAATCACTTTACCACCCTGACAATGTGTAAAATTTCTACCAGATGGAAAAAAAAAACCTCTCATTTGCCACTACAGTGAGAACTGCTTCACACTTAACCCATCTATACACTAATAATAATATTATACCAAACACATTATCTTTCCCAGGCTGATAATGTCAGTTGGTATTTGTATGATTTAGCATTTTCATAACACTGGATGTTTAAGTTTTTTTTATTATTATTCCTAGAGAAATGATTGCGCTAGGAGCTACTGTGCTTATGTACTCAGCTACAATTGCAAATGCTTCCGTAGAGTGACTTAAAAGGGACTTATGAGTCATTGTTCTGGTCTCATTTACATAAATGAAGACATGCAAGACAAAGAGAACAGTCTCATGCACAAAGGAGAATGCTGCTATTTTTACAGTGAGCCAACAGTGGGAAATATAATTCATGCAAATGAGCCAAACAGATAAAAGGTTTTCTTTGTCTCGCTGTTCAGTTTATCTGATGACTAAATTTAACTGCTCACTTAATGCAGGGGTTTCGGATGAGATTTTTTGTTGTTGTTAAACCTTATTTGTTCCAGGATATTTTTTTTACCAGTAAATTATACCTGTGACATAGCCTTCTTGCACAAAAAATAAGACAGGTAGATTAGCCAATTTACCAATGTACTGATTCTCTTTTTAATCTTTGTATTTCAGCTATCCATTCTCCTGTGCTTGAAGGAAAATTTTCAATCATACAGGAGAAAATGAATAATCTCAGCTTTTGCTTTTATCCAAAATGGCCAAATAATCAATGCAGAAAAACTCACACTTGATTACCAAACTGGGTCAATTTACTTAAAGTTAATCTGTTCCTGAGACACTTTTTTATTTTAATATTTAAACATTTCATCATTTAATTGGTTTTCAGCATTTAAGAGGCGTTTGATAAGAATTCATTAATTAGATAGAAAATGTCTTGTTATTATGTGTACTTCCAGCAGCAAAATAAATGCACATTTTGACCTATGTGTAGAGAAAGAGAGGACAGACTTCTAAAGAATTATCTTGTGCTGCTTTATAACAAGTCCATTAATCTACAGTAAATGTTTAAAATGTTTTTGCAACAGACATTACTATAAAACTCTGTTTAATAGAATGCCAAGTTAACAGTTCATTCTTTGCCTTTACAGCTCCAGGGGTCCCTTAGAAGAAAGATTGAGGGACAGCCTTCTGGATATACTGCTAAGCAGAATGGCCACTTCTCTGTGGGTCCAGTGCCAGACTTCAAGCGTCTTCGTATGGAGACAGGTTCTCTTCATGCTGGTGCTTGCTCTGTAAGGCAGCCTCAAAGTTTAGCTGGGTCTATAGCCCTGGGCCAAGTTCCACGACGGAAAGATCCCTTCATGATGGGCCAAAGTGTAGGCAATGATATTTTTAACATGACTCTCAGAGATATGAAGAAAGAACCGGCTGATGTTCAGACCTGCAGTCAGTCATCAGCAGATAATGCAATGATGGTGTTTGACTTTAAAGATGAGGGTGGGGGACAGATTGACCCTGAACTTCAGGACCTGTTTGATGAGCTAACCAGGTCGGTACCGTCTCTTAATGACTTGGAGCTGGAGAAAATGCTGAAACAAGATGACGATTTTGGTTTGGATCTTGGTCGACCCAGCTCGGCAGGTGCTGCCAATCCCAGCCCACATTTAGATAAACCAATCAAGACAGAGTACTCACCTGATTTTGGACAAGCATCAGAAAGCTCTCTAAAGCTCAGGCCAGCATCTGCTGGACCTTCTTTCTCAATGGCCAACACTACTTTGTCAACTTCTCCCATTAGTTCTGGGCAAATGACCAATAATCATATTTCACAGACCACAGGAACATCTGCTAGAGGATTACCTGCCTGGCCTGAGATGTCACATGCTGAACAGCTAAAGCAAATGGCAGCAAACCAGCAGCCCAAACAGCAGCCCAACTCTATTCTCCGCCACCAACAACAAAGCCAATCTGGAGGAGTGAGGAACTGGTCCTCCACCATTAGTGGCCACCCCAGTTCATTCTGTCAGGAAACAGTGTCTAGCACTGGTTTGTTAAGCCAACCAAGAATTAGCTCTCAGGGCAATGGTCAGGGAAAAGGTATGCCCAACTGCCTCTTTAAGCCTAGTGGTTACAACCCATTAAATCCCCCAGACCTGAAACCTCTAAACAATAAACCAATGCTGCATTTCACCCCTAAAGCACCGACTTCAACCACAGGCCAACAAATTCCCCATATAATTGGATCACAAAGCAAACAGACTACACAGCAGCAGTCCACAGGAGGTCAAAACACGCAGTTCCAGTTGTCTATGCAATCATCATGTCTACAACCGAAACCCCTGAGGCCTCCTCTCAATCAGCATGGTCATGGAATCAATTATAAAATGACCCAACAAAGACAGGTAGGATACATTTAATGCATGTCAAACATTTTTTAAAGATATCCCAAGTAGGATATTCAGCTGATGTTTCAAGCACTTACTGTATAATACATTACAAACTGCAGAAAATCTAGCTTTATTTGTAAATTGATTGTAACACTGCTGGGAGTTGACAAGAATGTGTTTTAACAGACCATCAGGAAAATCAGGCTTGCTGAATCTTGTATTTAAGCTGTCTTAGTCTAGACTGATTATTTTTGTATTGGCTAATGGGAGGGACATAAGTGAACATGATAAAAATAACATTAATTGTGAATGGTGTAACATGTGACATGGTGTAACTGTGCATGGTGTAAGAGTTACTTGTATTTAAGATATTCAGAGGAATCCCATTTTATTGTCATGGGAATATTTAATTAATCCCAAAATCCATATTAGTTTTTCTCATAATTCTAAGTGGCTGGTCCATCTGTTCTAGTCGGCTTATGTGTACCATTTATGGAAGGGAGCAGATTTTTCTCCCTCTATTTTTTCTGGATTTGCATTGACCATGAAGCTTACCGGACTCTGTCGACTTCTACTTTTGACTCTGTTTAACTATTAGTAGCTTCACTTGCAGTTAGTTTGTTGCTCGTGTCACAATAAATCGCAGCGTCTTGTGTCTTAACAGTTGCAGGGCACCCTGAATATCTATATCCCCTCAAAGCAACTTGACGAGGGTCCTGGCTCGCTAGACTGTGATGGATTAACATGCAAGACTTCTAATTTCTCCGCCTGTCACAGTTGCTCAGCGCCAAGTCATAGATGTGCACAGCGGGATTTGCTAATTGGAGTTTGTTAGCTGTGAGGGACAAGTTGTGGAAAATGACAGTAATCTGCTTAGCCTGGTGCCCGTGGTTAAACCACTGATTTGTTATGATTGGGAAGATTTAGAACATCCCCCTTTTCAGTTTTGTACAAACAGCATCTCCTACCTCTCTCTGTGCAAAACGATAACGTGAACCACACAAGACGAGTTTTCAGCACCCAGAAATCTTCTCAGTGTAGAGGATACTAAGGGAGCAGAGATTAACCTGGATTAAATTATTGTTTATCTATTTTTCCAGTAGCAGCAAAGTTTAAAACCTGTTCAAAAGCAGCCATGCAACAAAAATTATGCAAATTAGATTAAATATTAGTTTAAATAATTCTTGATTCTGTTTATTTGAATCCTTTTTGGTCCATGGTCATTGCATGTTATACCCATGTCTGTATACTGTCAGTTTACATTGTTCACATTGTTACTATGTTCACATTATGTACAATGTGCCATTACCTTTCCTGCTTCTAAATATTGGCATTTGATAATAAAAATGCCCATGGCGTTGTAGGGGGTTGAGGAAGGAGGAGAAAGGGGTGTCACCAGCCATAGTTGAAAGAATTTCAGAAGGTTGTTACAAGGCCACTGCAGCTGCTAGTCAATGACATTAGCATGTAGTCTGTTTAATTACCTGTTACTAAAGTCAGGAATGCTTGCAAAACTGAAGTCAGGACAATAAATAAACCCAACACGCTAACAAGAATACTTGAATAGTGAAGTAGCAATGATTAACCACACATTGTTCCATTTATTATAATTCAAGCCCCTGTTCAAATTTTGCAAGTGGCTTTATCTATTTGGCATGCACAGCACAGACAATGAAAACTAAGCTGTCTTAATGAAATGTTTAGAAATTTATTGTAGGTAGCCTGCACAGGATACATACTCAAAAGGCATTCATTAGTGCATACTATAAAAAATGTTAAGGGTATTCCATGGAATTACATTCATATAGGAGCCAGCAAGTTTAGGGTTTGGAAGTGGTACAGCTGAGGACTGAGCAACTATGCGACAGAACCCAGTGACAGAAACATTATACACATTATATTAAAATAAATACATGAAAATACAGCTATTAAAAATGCATCCATGTGTTTACTTTTAAGTATTAATGCTAATGAACAAAAGAAATCCCGTTTAAAAAGAAACTTTAAAGCTAAGTTCCACAACCAGATGTGGAAATATCTTTCATTAGAGACCAACAAGTCATGAAAAGTAGGTCTGTAAAAGCTAACTTTTAATACATCCAATAGAAAATTGGGTTTGCTGAGAGCTATATGAGACAAAGAGATATCTGCATGGTTAATTTAGGTTGATATTTTCTAATGTTTTTCTGGAAGTTAAGAAAGTCTTTAACATTTGCTCTTCTTATGAAACTGCCATTTAGGCACTAAAAGAAATACTGCTGTTGGCAGCACTGATAGGGTTAAACACGCTGCTGAAATGGAAACAAAGGCACAGCTTCTGCTACAACAGGGGAGAAAAATGGGAGTGCTCAGAGTCTTCCCACAGTCAACTGAATTAGTAATGCCATGGAAATAAAGGTCCCGAAATGGTGCCACAGTCCCTCTGGAACCCTCGTGAGCAGAGCTGAACTTCCTCCCACCAGGAGCAGCTTGCAGAATTCTTGTGAAAAGATCAAGATATTGGCTGTTTTTCATTTTCTTGTTCTCACAGTTTGCTGATCAGTTGTCAGCTTGAGTGCATCAAAACTGGGTATTTTAAAGGGTGTTGAAGCCTATGATGAAAACCTAATAGACATGTTCGGGTCCATATGAAAGGCAAAGAACATCTTTCTCTATTTGGAAAATTGCACATATGGCTTTTTTATGTGCTGTGTTACACGGATAGTCCTGCTTTCATTATGTTCATTTTATGCTGAATGTCTCATATTTATGACTGAAGTGTTGTGATGATTGGTCACAATCAGTCACAAATAAGTAATTCATGGGCTTGTTGGTTTGTAGGTGAGACATTTGGCCCTGCAAGCCTTGATTATAACCATTATGGCATAATTGTGAATATTATGGCAAGTATAGTTTGCAAATTAATTTACATTAGATATAATATACATGTAAAATTGTGGCATCTAATTGTCAATGGTTTAAAACAACAACAAAAAAACACGGAAAACTCAATTACAGTGATTGTAATTATTAAAATGTCCATTTTAAGAGGAGAAAATGCACAGTTTTCACAAATATTGTCAGTAAAACATTGCTGATGATGCATTCTCTCAATTTTTAATTCACTTACAAAAACAAAGCCTCCCTCAGCAATTCTGCACACAATTTTTGGCCTGGATCTGTAACATATTTGAGGCATTTATGGGAGTTCAGTTTCCAGAGTCATAAAATACAAAATGTTGACATTTGGTTTCTATAAAATACGAGGTTTTATAAAGCACATTTACACATAAGTTTAGCCTATCACTGAATGTTATATTCTTCAATTACAGCACATGTTCACGGGTTCTCTATTTTATCGAGTTATTTTTTCGCCTTCATTTTTGCTGGATTCCCATCCCAGTGGAAAAAAGAGGAGGGGGTGCCAGGTTGTTGGAGCTGCACTGCAAGGCGAGTGCTTGTTTCCTGGGAAAGCGATCCGGGGCCAAGTCCAGATGCCGAGCTGCTCCCTGGGGACAGCGTTCCTGCCTTTAGTCTGCAGGAAGTGTTGTGAGAGAGCAGCAAGGCTCGGGCCTGGAGCCCTGTCAGCTGCTTGTAATGCGTGGTAGAATGAGAGCCTAAATCACAGCCCTCCTTTATGGAGTCCGCAACCACATGTGGTATTCATTTAACGATGTACTGAAGAGCGAAGAGTGGAGCAGAGATGGAAAACAGCTTTATGACACATCAGGATGACAAAGAGTGGATTAGAGAGCCGTCCATGCTAATGAAACTTTCAGTCCCTCCCACCCATACAACAACGGACCACTGAAAGGCAATTTGAAAGTAACATGAAGGCAGTTTGCCTTGTGTTCATATTGCTCATGATTTTTCACCATGCCTCTAATAGGAGGAATCACAAAGCAAGGAATGAGGTTTCAAATCTTGCATTCTTGTGCTAAAAAAGTGGGGAAATGACTAGTTCTTGGAAGTCTGACTGAGCTTACATCACCAGAGAAAAGTGAGGAGTTTGTTTAAAATATGATGGGTATAAGATGTTAGAAACTTAATACTTCCTGTAGTCCTATTAAAACCGATGATCTGCAAAACACCATATGCATATTTCAGCAAAAAATAAATAAATCTCCGTCATCATATTGTAGAAGTTCATCTGAACTCACAGCAGGGAAAACAATGCTCTTCACTTGCCCTCCAATTAATTAGTAGACTTTCCAGGACTGAACCATCTCAGCATGGGACCTCAGAAAGTTCCTGTTCAGCTCCTCTGAGGCACGGCCTGTGCTGCTGCAGATACTGTTGCCCCTGATTCAAACCTCATCTAAAGTGTACTTTTTAAAATCCCCTTTTCCATGGCTTGCTGAAACAGGGAATTCCTCCCATAACACACAGGCTTATTTTCAGTGCTTTTGTTGAAAGGACCTCCAATGTAGTTTTCTGGAGATGGATTCTCATTTAGACGTCAGTTCTCAAAGCAGTGGCCTTTCGCTACGCTGCTGTTGAAGCCTGAGAAATGTTTCATGTACACTGTGTGTGTTTGAGTAAATAGGATAACATGACCAGGGTTTGTTCTGGGAAAGCTTGCAGTAAATATTTTACTCGTCTCAAGATTCTACCAGTCGTGTGTGTGGTTGTAACTATTTAATTAATTGGTTATTTAAATAACTATTATCTGATCTATAATGCAGAATGACAGGATGTTACCTGACACTGATAGAAGTATTACAAACAAATATATAGGAAACACTTAAACAACAATTCTTAAGCTTTTTTTTTTTTTAAGCGTGTTGTAATCACAGGAACCTTTTTTAAAATCCTGATTGCACCTTATGTCTCCAATTATTCAACAATTTGCTCTATATAATTTAATGAGTATAATTAAACTGTAGTGTACAGTGTCATGGTCACTCAAACAGGCTCAATAACACCTGCCCAGGAGCTGAATTTGCGTTTCCTTACTGCAACTGATTTGAACCACTTTGCTTTTGCAATGAAACTTCAAAGGCAGGTTTTTAACAGATCGCTGGCATGATGGTGGGCTTTTTTTGTTAAAGAGGAACTGATTTGTTAATGGTCGCATATCTGATTTGTTTGAGGGAGGAGTTGATGGGGGAGTCAGCTGCATTTGGTGAAGAATATTGGTATTCAAAGCAGGTTCAGGGGCCATATAATTTACAGGTGAGGAGAAAATTGGAAGATTGTCGATTTCCAAATAGCAAAATATGCACATATTAAATAACTTTCTCTGCCATGTGAGAGGCACTTCTATCATGATGGAAGTGGTCTTTTTCAGGATGGCTCACTAAAGGGGTTGATGAAAATAATTAAATTATATGCTCTAAGCTTTACAGCAGAGATTTAGGTGTGACAAGTGCTCTCCAGTACAATAATCAAAATATAAATTAGGGGATATCTTTAAGAAACAAATTGTTCATCTGCTGGAGTTTAAGAGACTTGTAAGATAAATGCCAAGACACAGTAAAGCTCTGCTGGCTTGAGGTGGTCCAAAAAAAATTCTTTTTTTTCAGTATGAATATTGCATTAGAATATTTGATGTCCACAAGAGAAAAGTTTTGGTCATGGAAGCACCTTGTCTGGCTAATGAGTACATTTCTTTAAAGAAAAAGGGGAAAAGGTACTCCAAGAGATCTGTCATGTGAAGTATTATATTGAATGTCAACATTTTAGCAAAATTCTTACATGTTCTCACAAGTCAACCAAATAACAGTTTGTCAGCCATGTCATATGTGAAACATTTTTTCATAATGAAATGAATTTTCTTTGTTGGGGAATTTGGGGAATTGGGTGGCACCGTGTGCTCCATGAAACACGCTTTAAAGTAATTGGTAAAGCCTGCCATCTAGTGGCCAAGCAATACAATCACAAGGCCCAATCAACTAGACATCAAAGAAGCACGTATACTGAATTGATAAAGCGTTTTATAAAGATCTCACGTAAATATCAGAACTTGCAATATTACAGTATATTTGAATACAATGTTATTAATTATTAATTTAGATTAGATGCATTTAGTTGAATTATTCAAATTTATCATATTTCATTATTCAGATCTCATTTGATTTGTTTCAATTCATTATTAATTCAGAAAAAATGTATTAAAAATGTAACAATAAATTATTAATTCATTAAGTATTAATTAAAAATGAATTATTAATTAGTTATAACGATGTCTTATCTGTTCAAAGGGATTGGCACCAGGGCCACGTTTCTCAGCAAACGGTTGTCTGGTGACACAGCAGCAGCATCCGTCTGCACCGAGCACTCAGCAGATGAACAACGGCAAAGGACAGAGACAGCTAAGCCAACCTCAGCAGCACACCAATGATACAGTGAGTAACAATTTAAAACTGATACACTCTGCATCGCAATCTTTTTCTGCTGTCATCCGCTACACAGTGAGACGTGATACAATCTGCACCAAGTGAACCCTAAATTCAACAGATACAAGGTTGTAAAACACGCTTGCTTCTTTTGCAGTTTATAGTAACTCCTGTGTTTTGGCCTACTAATTTACGAACAACAGAATATCAGACAAAACTGTAGCTCTCCTGGATCAAAATGGGAAAGGGAAATTTGCTGCTCCTATTAGAAATCTCAGAAATACTGCACACATTAACTTTAGATTATTGTCTGGACCCTCAGATTTTACAGCCAGAGGTTCTGTTCATTTTCTTTTCCACTTTCATTTATATTTCAGGAGAAATTCAACCCACAGGATCAGTTTAACAGGCATCTAACAAGACCTCCGCCTGACTACAAACAACCACAGCTTCCAAATCTTTACCCAGGTACTTTTCTTTTTTTTTTTTTTGTTACTTTTTAATACGGAACCTTTTGCCCCTTCTGTTAAATTTGTTAAATCTGTTAATAAAACACATTGCACCACAAAATGTGATTAAACTAACACTGAGCATCTGAATTGTTTCTTAAAACGCATTATTAGTCAACCAAGAACTCAAGAAATGCTATGGTCTTAAAACTGTTTTTTTCAGAGTAGTGTTTCTCCTGATCTACACAAAAGTATTGTATTTTTCTTAGTCTCAGTCACTACATGAGCATTATTATGTTAATTAATTCAAAGCTTCATCTTATTGCATCCTATTATCTTCTCATCTTATTATTATGAAACTTTGATTTCAGTTCATTTCTCTGTCGATGTTTATAACGTTCAAGCTTCACTTGTCATGACAATTTCCATTCCAATCATACTCATGAGCTGTATTGTGTCCAGGTCTGGCATCGTCCCCAATGTCCAGTAACAGCTCTGACCAGAGGGAGATCCAGTCTATTTCATGCCATTTACCCAATGGCCAAGGAGTCAAAATGACACCCAACTCTGGAGACAGAATGTTTCCCAGTAGATCTGATCATTCGGAAGTCCAGAACTGTGCAGGTCAACTGCACCAACAGCCTAACAGCCAGATGCAAATTGGGATGAATCAAAACAAGCCACAGTTCCAAGGAATTGCTCCTACCACACAACATATAAGAACCAGTGCAAGCCAAGATTCAGTCCTTGGCCAAGGACTAGGGTGCATGACCCCCACTGGAAGCAGGGACACTGGCATGAGCTGGGAAAATGTTAACAAGCAACTAGATGTAAAAAGACTTCCAGGTGCAGTATTACCTCAAAGTGCACAAACAGATGCTCATTTCCCACCAAGACATATTGGCCCACCAAATCAGGTAGTGTCCCATTCTGGAGTGATCCCTTTAAACCCAGGCATTAGAGGATCTGCTCCTAGAGCCAGCCAGCCACGCATACCCCCACTTCCTGGGATTAGCAGACTAAACCAATCCTCTCCCACACAACAGGGGTGCATGAGCACATACGGAGGCACAGCACAAAGCCCTGGTTCCTATCAGAACAACCGCCCAGGCCGCCTCACATTTGATTTTCTGCAGGATGGAGATAATACAGTACCAGGGATCAATGCAGACTCAGACTTTATCGATTCTTTGCTTAAGTCAGGTTCAGGCAACGATGACTGGATGAAAGACATAAACCTAGAAGAGATTCTGGGAGGTCATACATGAACAAGAGACTCAGGAACACAAAGAGAATGAGAAATGAGAATATTTTGTTATTTTACTAAGTAGTTTAGTGATTGAAAAATGTAAAGATATTCAAACTTATTTTTTAAAGCACCTAACATAAGGGACTGGCTTGCATTCTTAAACTCAAGATTCTGAAGAGATATCAACTATTATGCTGTTGTTTTTTTAATTCATGTGGATGTTTTGCAGGTATCATTATACTTTAGAATTAGCTTTTAATCAAATAATCTAATCTGTTATAAAGATCCATGTTCACAGTATTTAAGGTCTTCATAGCATCTTATGTAACTATACGCATCCCTTTGTAAACTTATGGAGTTTGGTAAGTACTGTAAAAGTCAGCTGTAGACATATTGTGACACAATGCAGCAAGCTGGCACACGTACAGTAAGATCCTAAAGATCAGTGAAAGAGATGCTCATTTAATCTAGTTTGTCTTTCAACCCGAATAAGACAAAAGAAACGTAGCCTGTGTTGATTTAAAAAACCTGTGGTGGCAATTAAAAGCTATAATGGCAGAGATGTTATTTATAAGTGTATACCCTGATGTAAGATCTTCGTGTGAGTCTAAACAGTACATCTTGAAGCTCCATCTCTAAAACTGAAACCCTGGGACTTGATTTGGGCAGAAATGTAAGATTGGATTCTCTTTATCCGGTTACAGAAATAGTCCAAGCAGACATTAAGTATTAAAAATGTCTCAATAAGTCCTATTTCTAATATTGTATTTATAAATGTTTATTATACCTTGTGATTTTTTTTTTGTAAGACTAGTCTTTTATATATTGCTCTATAAGGCTGTAATAAACGTGCATATCCTGTGATGTCAATTTAGCCTTTGAATACTGACAATTCCAATAAACTACATTTATGCAGAATCAATGACCATTTGTTATCATTTAGTGTGTACTGCTTTCTGTACATTTTATCAAATAGAATGCGCCTGTGACAGGACAGTAAACATATTTCCATTAACAGGATTGTAAACTCTTGCCAGTCAGCACAGTGCTGCAGTGGCTCGAGTTGCCACATTAGAGCTCCAGGGTCCCTAGTTCCATATTGTTCTCAGGTTACCATCTGTGTGGAGTTTCTTTGCATGTGTTCTCCCTGTGTGTGTGTGTGTGTGTGTGTGTGTGTGTGTGTGTGTGTGTGTGTGTGTGTGGTAACTTAAGATGAATGAATGAATTATCCTAAACCTATTAAAATGTGCTTTTCCAAAGCCTTTTGACATTGTTAAAAAAAAACACAAAATCTAAATGTACAGTGGCAGTTTTCATTTTTACTTTTATATTACATGTAAGTGCAGTTCTGTTTTTTAAATTTTTTAATTGTGAAAGAGCAAACAGACTATTTATGGTAAGATTATAATGAATGTGTTGGGTGTTGAGAAGTGAATATGAATCTTAACATAAAAGTTTATTTAAGGCCTCACCTGTTTTGTGGTTAATTTATATAGTCACAAATTTAAAAAACTAGGGCTGTCAAAATGAATGTGTTAATAAGGCGTAGCGCAAATTCATTTTAATTTTATTAGTGCACGATTAATGCAGCGCTCATTTCTGTTTGACCATTTTTATTAAACATATAAACAAATAAATATAAAAAGGCGAAATCAAAACCTTTAGAGCAACACACATTTATTCACGATGTCCTTTCTTTACTCAGATATAAAATAAAATGTAAAAAATAATAATAATCTCCAGTGACAAATCATTTGTATCACTAAACATTTGTTTTACTGATGCACCAAGTCTCAAATCACGCACCCGCCCTTCTTCTTCTTTTTGTGCTTTAGTGGCGGTTCGCATTCTTAAGTAGAACATTACCACCATCTATGCAACCGCCATCATGTGGTAATGGATCAGGGACCTATATCCCTATTCCCCAGACCAAAAAAACCAACATGGTGTACACATCCGGCAATTAAAACCGTCCGTGTGGAAACATAGAAGGAAGTTCTGTTTGGTGTCCTGATTATTTACGTAATTAAAAACACCATGATTACTTGAAAACATTTACAAGTATATTTTGTCTTCATGCTCTATGTTGAGTTTGGTTTCACTAATAATAAACATACATTTGCATGAAGCAACAATATTTGTCCATGCCCATGTTGATTAGAGTATAAAAAAACTTGAAAAGCTAAAACATAAAAATATGTTTTTAATTTGTGATTAATCGTGAGTTAACTCATGACAATCATGCGATTATTATTTTAATTGATTGACAGCCCTATAAAAACTATTTACTTTATATGTGTTACATGATCCTAAATGATCTCCCTGAGCATGTTATACATTTTTGTGAAATGTGAACAAATTGCAAATGCAAGCATTATCAAAACGATCGAATCCGGCAGAAATACAAGGCTTCTAAATATATGTCTAAATATATTATTCCATGACATTAAGAATACATACAATTTTTATTATAATGTGTGTCATAGCACATAGATATAATTTTATATTGTAGTTTTTAAAAAAAGATTCCTAAATTGAGATCGATGGCTAGCTAAACCTCAGAAGAAAGGAATTGTCCCATTCCAGGCAATTGCTGCTCCTTCCCATTTAGTCCGGATGGTCATCTCTACAGAGGGAAACCTCTTTTCAGGGTCTCCTTGACCATCTCTGCTTTTAGCCTCCCAGTGATGCGAATGTGTATCTGAAGCAAAAGATTAATACAAAAACGTATTAATTCTCCTCACCTACATGACTTGTGTAGTGACTCTGTTTGTGTTGTTTCTGTATGTGCAATTCCATAGTCTTTACAGGGGCATTAACCTTAAAACTATATGTACCTTTCGGCTTCACTTTCACGATTAATGAATTAAGCCAAACTGTGTAAGTGCAAGTTAAATAACATTACCTATAGTGAGCATTGCAGTACTGACTTGGGATGGTTGGCCATTGTAGAAGTAGAGGTGAAAGAGATGTTCCATCTTCCAGTCAGACAGCAGAGATCGGTTTGGACTAAATAAAACGCTGTAGGTACCGTTGACGTTGCAAACCCAAACAGGAAGTTTGGGTGTCTTCAGCATGCTTCCCACCTAAGGCACATGTCGTTATGTACAGATTTACCATTTGCATTTATATACAGTATAAAAGAACTTACAGCAGGCAGACTGCCATGTTCCGCTTGTTCTCGGCTCCAGTGTAGGTATCCCACATTACTCCGAGTCAGAACTCCATGGAGTGGTTGGTCCAGTGCATTTCCATGCTCATCGCATAACAACTTCCCATTGAAGACATTAGGACTGGCACGACCAGTCAACAGCAGGTTTAAAAGAGCCTAATGAATGTAGATCATTTCAATCACTAGCAATCATTAGCAGTTCACACAGGGACATTTTGTTGCAACACAACTGCCATTAGGATGAAGTGAAAATATTTTATTTATCTAAAAATAAAAAGCACTTGTTTTCCCTGGAAAATGACAAGATAACATATCACTTCATTACATCAAATCTGCTTACCTGGCGACAAACAAAGTTGCCCAAGCCAAACTGCAGGAGATGAGTCATGCTTAAATCCAGGTCATCTTGCAATCTTGGATAGTTACAGAGGAAAATATATATCTATTCAGAGGCAACGTTTTCTTACATTTTCTTTTTATACAACAGCATTCTGTTACTATCAATCCTGTTCATTAACTTACCTAATAATCGACCTTGAGAAGATCAAACTATACAGAAACAGAATGACTCCATGGCTTCCCTCCTCATTAAACTTATAGGATAAGAAAATATATTCACTATATTATTAATATAGACCGCAAACAAATAAAATACCTTTTTTATTTATTTTGCAAAAATGTATACAAAATGTGTCCTTAAATACTTACACATTTAATATGTTCATATATAAATTTTGTGACGTCTTCTTTCTCTTTAAAGGTGAAAAGCTGCAACTATAAAAGACAATGACCCAAACAAATGACTTAAACTCTCACAGAATTGTTTAGGTGTAATGTGTATGCCAAAGACTATTTGTGGTTTAAGAAAGTGATACTGGACACTACATGGTAAACAGTACCCGCTCTGTAAAGTTGTCCAGTTTGTAGTCCAGGTGGGGGGTGAAACAGCGATCTGGCGTAACCAAGGAGACGGTGGCAGTGCCCTCCTCACCAGCTGTCCATAAAATATCAGCCAAAGCAGCAGCTAAAGCCCTCTCTTGCTCTTTCTCCCCAATCTCCAACAGACTGAAACCCATGGAAAAAAAAACAGTTATGATTAATCATTTTTCACTGTATAATTTAGATCACATAACTGAGGGCAGAATATGACTCTTTTCTCACCTCTCCATTCCACAGCACTCCGAGCTCAATGGCTGTGAAAAAAGCAAGTATTTTATAACGTGGGCCTGGACTGCCATCTGAATGGCCCGTGTTCCCCCCTGCAATATGAAGAGATCAACAGGTTATAAATTGTTATTTAATATATAGCAGGGGTTCCTAACTATTCCTGGGGACCTCTTTCTCTAAAGTTTTTATCCAATTCTTAAAGAAAGATTTCACAAGAAATTCTTATACAAATATATTTCTGAGGTGTTTATTAATTCTGGTAATAATACATAATACAGTTACAGTAGTGTTAAAAGTAAAATCATTGAAGCACAATTTTTTTTTACAAAGTTGGAACACAGTGCTGATCCTACATAATCAGAAGGAAATGTTTGTTCTTTCATATTATTTTTATCGATGCAAAAAAGAAAAACAAAATATTTTATATATGTGTATATAAATTATATATAACTTTTCAAAGATCAGTATATATATATATATATATATATATATATATATATATATATATATATATATATATATATAAATGTCCAGTATTGAACTGGAAATTCATCATAATACGTGTATCTTTTGCCTTGCACTACATTGTCTGCATTAAGCAAATAAAAACAAATGTTTGTCTAATTTGAATTTGCTTGTTTATTTGTAAACACTGGGTTAAATGTGGATAAAAGTTGCAGATGAATACAAGATCATATTAAATTATTAGATTGTCTATTTGATAGACATTGTATATTGTTTTATTGTATAACATTGTGTAACATAAAAGTACTTACTCTTTCTGCCTCCAACGCATAGGCCAGTTTGGAATATGGCTCCCGAAATTTGAAATAGGATTTCTTCCACTCATAATTGAAGATGTGAAATGTGTTTCCAAACAATATCTTTCTCAGACTCTTTATATGGAAAATAAAAGAAATAAGACAGGATGAATATAAGTGTCTGTGTTACAGGGTTGGAAATCAAATACTGAACAGTCATTTTAACTGAGTTAACTACAAAATCCTTACTGATACACTCTCTATTTTTTTTTTACTTACGATTGCAAGTTCAGGTGACAATGGGTGTCCTCCCAGACTGGGAGAGATAGCTAGTGCACGTGGGATTGAGTAGGGCACTGTTAGCAGGTTGCTACTGTTGTGAAATGAATGAGTTGAGGGAGAACATGAAACATCTTCAGTTTCTTCCTCAACTTTAAGCCTCTCAAAAGGTTTCTACAGGAGTCAGAGAGTAAGAAATAAGGTTAGAAATAGAAACAATATCCACAAAGAACACTGTTTCAAGATGCTAATTGCAACTGTGTAAAAAGAACCAAAAGATTACATATCAAAATATTGTAGCAAACAACTGTCTCCCTGTCTCTCTCCCTCATCTCTGATAAACTATCTTCCATAGACATGTTGCATAATTGTTTTAAATCCTAAAACAAATCCAGACATTTCCTGTACCAGCAGCAGATCACTCACATCCTGATTTCTCTTCACCTCCTCTTGAAGCAGTTCGATGTATCCATGTCTGGAAGACTGCAAAGTGCTGATGCTCTGGAACAGCTGCTTATAATCTTCCATTTCAAGGCCTACATGCATATGGCAATTGAGCCAAAATTCACTTTCACACATAGTTCCATGAATTGGTCTGATGAGTATGAGGAAAACAGATGAAAATGCAACTGAAAAGCCAGAGCAGTCTCATCCAGACCTCTTGCAGGGGCCAAGGTTTTTACAGGATATCAGGTTGGGTAGAGCAGAACTCACTTATACACGCATGCAATTAAGCACACACATATACGTGCACAGCATCCCTCTGGGTATGCAGTTACCTGAGTGCACAGGTCTCGGGTTATCATGTCTCACATAAGCAAAACTCAAATACACACTGACACGAAGACAAAAATGTGCTAATCTAAATTATAGACTTACTTTTTCTGAACAGTTGTGCAGTTCCAATCTACAAGATATAACATTGAAAACGAAAGATATGACACTTTATTCTGCACATCTAGGTTACACATACAGTCATTGCTCCAATTTATTAGCTATAACTACCATACAGGTACACGATTATGCAATTATTTTCAATTTTAAAGTCCCATTTCATCTTATTGATTATTAAAGAACCACCCTAAAAGGACCACAATTGACCAGATATTCTCCCTGAAGCCTATTCTGATTATATGGCTGACACTGACAGGTGTGGCATTGTTACAGGCATATCAGGCACTGAAGTGTTGCTGGGTTTTTTGAATGACACTTCTGTGCTGAGAAAGGCCCACCACAGAGTAACACTGCTAATGGTTCCATTGAATACAGGAAGGAACTGATTACAGTTGATAAATTCACATACAGTCGGTAATTGCATTTGTTTGGTCAGTTTCCTTAATAAATTGAAAAAAGATAGATATATATATATATATATATATATATATATATATATATATATATATATATATATATATATATATATATAAGGTAGGTCTACCTAATTATCTGGCAGCTCACTGTTTTTATAAAAATGCCACAACAGATTTCTCACCCACGTGCGTCGAATATTTCCCTCCATTTTCCCAGCTCTTCTATCTGACTCAGAATGTCATCGAGGTCTGTGTTCTTGTCACTCTCCTTGCCCAGCCCGTTCTCCATCTGCAGATGACAGACATACCGCACATCAATTCAGCTTCACGTGCTATACTGTTGCGAGTGCAGGAGGCTCCATGAATGTTTCAGTGAGGCCATTGTTACTGGAGGAAGCCTGAGCTTTTATTCTTCCAGAGGAAGATTGGTTTAAAGGATACTGAATTAGTATACCTGTTACACAACCATGACTATTTACTTAGTTATTCTACACTACAAGTGTAGTATACATAATTTATATGATGATGTATATATGTATAAATAAAGAGATGATTAGGCCTGCTGGAGTCAGCTTAACTCAATTTATTCCTGATCCTGTGCTTTAAACAGTAAACATTGCTACAAAGAATCTTTACAAAAATGTAGATGTTGATCACTTATTTAGCAAGAAAGAGTCAAGAGTGCTGAGGGACATTTGGAGACAAGATGAGCAAGAAACATTTAGAGGAATCTGACTAAAAAGGGTTCTCATTCTCTTCTGCGTGATAGGTGATAGCAGGATTATAAATCATTACTCTTCCGAAACTGTAAAATCATACAGTATAATCAGGTGCTGCAAGCGTGTTCAGTCCAAGCAATATAGTGTTTATAATTATAGCATAAGTCACTACAGTTTTCAGGTACGACTGCGCCACAGAATAAATACTATCCTCAGACATATATATATATATATATATATATATATATATATATATATATATATATATATATATATATATACACACACACAGAATATACATATACAGAATATAAATGTGGCAAGTACAAAAACTTTCAAACAGAAGTATCCAGATGTCTGAGAGAGCCAGAATGAATCACCATACACCATACACTGACTAAATTCATTGAACTGGATTAAAATAAATTGGATTTCATTGTGAACCAAGTGAAATAATCTGATTAACTGAAAGAGCAGTAAATCATACAAAGCAGGGGTCCAGAACCACCGGGCCGCGGACCAGTACTGGGTCGTGGATTACTTGGTACCGAACTGCAAATAAAGAATACAAACGTTTTCTTTTTTTTTTTATAAAAATTTTATTGATTTTCACGGTCTTCAGGGTGTTTTATAAAAATAAAAATACAAAAAATAACCAAAACGGACCACTTCCGCCTGTACCAATTTCCCTCACTTGTGTCGGTCCCAGTTTTTTCCCCTGTGCATCTGTAAATAAAGCTCGCATTGATTCTGCCTTATGGTGAGTTACATTTTTATTATATATGTAATAATTAAATGAATTAAATCATATAATATTTATTTTAAAAAATAGTATAATATTGCGCGTGACAATTCCCCGGAAGACGGACCCCACACTCCCATCCAGTCCGTGGAAAACCTGCATTAAACTGGTCCGTAATGCAAAAAAAAAAAAGTTTGTGTTATATGCTGCTGTTATATACAGTACCAACAACGCATTGCTACGATGACGTCACTTATGAACCTGCCTTTAGTTACCTTTTAACATTCGCTCCTGGAATAATTGGAAACATGCAACATTTTACAGTTAAACTCTTTATTATAACATAAATGCGTTTTACTACGGTTAGAATAGTCACTCCTGAGGAAGCGAAACTCATTCATAATTATTCATGTTTTTGTGATAAGCCTACATTTGAAAAGGAGTGAAACAGCTCAACTGCTCCATCTTGTGGTTATTTAGTGTTCATGCTCTTTTCATGATGTTTATCAATATTATAATCTTCACATCACACAATGAGAAAAGTATAATGAAAAGGTTATCATTTTGCTAAAGATAAGTATGAAACAAATAAAAACATTTGCAGGTCTTTAGACTGGATCAGTACTTTCAAAATATGAGCCATTCAGGATCAGTTTTATTGGCCAAGTAACATTTAAAGGAACCCTACTGTACACATTTACACATACAAACACTGGACTTGAACAAGAAATATAGTAATTAGAAAACTAATGACAGATATCATGTGATAGTTTGCAATGCAAACATAAATATTTTATATATGTGTATATATATTAGATATACACACACATATATATATATATATATATATATATATATATATATATATATATATATATATATTTCTTTTAGCCATATTATATATAGACAGCCCCAAAAGTTAGATAACACTATCTGCTATATGAAAACATGAATTTTCAATTGAAAAATGTAGTAATGATTTGATTTGTGACACATACCTTGATTTTATGAACTTTGTCATTATAATTATGAGCCTTTAATGCACTAGCTATGTTTTTGTACCTAATTAATAATGCTGTATCTACAGTGTTTTTTGTGGCTTCTATACAAGTTACTTTTAATTTTCACACCTTTTAAGCATGCATCATCAGGATGCTGGAAAAAATCTTCAAAAGCTTACCTTGCTCTTCCCTCCATCTTTAGTGACATGGTTATGTCGTTTTTTAAGATGACTTTTGGCAAACATGGCTAACCTCACAGTTAACCCACAAACACAACATCCTTTTTATATCTGTAACAGACAAACAGAGTCAAGTGAAAGTGCACACAACTCCCATTTAGTATCACACGCCTTTCTTCTGACAGTGGGTGGAGAGCTTCATTTAAAAGTCTTTCAAGACCTTCACAATAGTGCAGAATGTCCATTATCGATGTGAACTGATGTAAATATTATGTTCAATGTTGAAATATACACTATTTTGTCATTTGGTTGTTAATATTATTTTTTCAGTAAAGTAAATTGCATTTACTTACATATAATGCATTTCATATTTGGCAAGATTTTACACTCAGCTTTATAAATAATGCAGTAGAGACATAGAGACACCGTTAGTGTAAGTCTTACCAGTTGAGTGGTTTAGAAATTATTGATTTGTATTTGGATGGATAATTTTTATTAGAGGTGCATGTAATCATGAATGATTCTGAAGGGTCTCAACACCATAGGGTGTTTTAATTTCAGTACAGTTTGGATATAGTATTTTGGCACTTGACCAAAAAGAACTGTCCATAAGATGATGCTAGAGAGCTTTCAAATTATTTCTGTATACATTTCTTTGTTTTCATGGTTGCATTATATTATATCTGTTTATTGTTTAACTATATTAGTTTTTATTGAGCAGGCCTGGCCACTCTGAAATAGTTAAATAATATCACAAGCTTAGATGTTTAAACTCAAAAAAATATGCAGAGTAGGAGATTTTATTTAAGAAAGCACCATCTGAAACTGGAAGGTAATATCTGCATAAACTGGTACTAAGTAGAGGCTAAAAAAAGTTCTATCTCAGTCACACTTGCATCCCTCTTGAAAACCTCACCCAGTAAGCGGTACAAATGGCATATCACATATTTGCAAGTGTGCAGATAACAAAAGTTTATTAAAATGTATCCTGTATGTGGTTACAGATGTATGCTATACATGTGGTTATCACAACTAGAGCATCTGTTTCAGATGCTTCATCAAGTCTGTAAACATTGTTAATATATTATGCAGTTGAAAGAACTATCCAAATTTTTTTTACATCAGTATAGATTCATTGTTTTGTTTCTTAATAATTTAAGAATTAAATTTTTTTCCCCCCCAATAACAGTCACAACTTCTTGCATTCATAATGATAACCAATAAACAATCACACACACACACACACACACACACACACACACACACATATATATTTATATATTTTATTTATATATTTTAGTTATATATTTTTTTCCTTTTATATCTTTTATTTTCCTTCCTTTATCTTTTATCATCAAAAAGTCTCTCTGCACAGAGTTCTGCATTATAATTGAATATTACTCATAAGTCACGACCATTGGCACATCTGAGAAGACATACATACACTTATTATTTACAAATAAAAAATATTATTAAATAAATATAAAAACTGTGTAGTATACAGTTACATAGAATCTGAAACATGCATGTACTAAGGAAAATTAAATAGTTGCTGTGCGATAAAAACAGTTGGGTTTACCTATTTCTGCATTTCAACAGGTATTTAAAACATTGAGTCTTAATCGAGATGCCAGTTGACAGAATGCATAATCAGGAGTACAGCTGAAAGACCTGGTCCCTCCACTAGCCTCCCCACAATGATATGAGGCTCATCTCTTACACACACTGCCAGGACCAATTCTAAGTCTGTTCCTCTTCTAAAAGTGAAAAGATGCAATTAGAAAGGCTCGGCCGTGGCATCTATTCAGCTGTAAACAAATCAGGACAACAGACGGTGCAAGATGCGAGACTTCAATTGAGGACTGCTAATAGCCATGGTAGGTTGTCACATCCAGGGGGTGGTTACTGGACAATAGAGTAGGTCAGTACATGAGATCTGCTGCACCTGTGCTGGCATCTGACTCTTTGGCCTCCTGGAATGGAAACTGGATGCCCGCTAGGCGGATCAGAAGAATGTTAATGCCATGCACAAGGAAAACTAGGAATATGAGCCAGAAAGTGCGGTCAAACACTTCACTTTGTGTCTTGTACACAAACGTGCCCTCTTTGTAGTTGGCGATCTTCTCAGATAGGTGATGCAGTTTGACTTCAGATGCATAAAGGATTAGGATGAGACAGCTGCACACACCTGCACAAAGGGACAACCATTGTGGTTAATAGAAATTAACAATTTGGAGATTATAGATCTTGTTGTAATTGTGCTTTTAATCATATACAGTATATGTAACCGAACATCTTATTCCTGTTCTTTGTAACCTAATCTGCCCTAATTCACTGTCCGAAAAAAATCATAATTTTTACTGCTTAATAGGGAATAAAAGGGTGATGAGTCAAATAGTTCATTGTAATGCTACTGTCAATCAGCATATGATTCACAGAGACATCTGACACTAGACGAGGGTTGGCCAGTTGGACAGAGTGCATATTTCCATGCTTTTATTTATTTATAATGCAAGCCAATCCCAGGCCTCTCTAAATGGTACACAAAACAAGTTTTGTGTATGGAAAAATAAATTATAGTGGCTCAGATTCACATTGATGAATTTCAAAAGAGACCTTTTAATGAACCACCAGTGTGTTTGTGTCCCTGTGTAGGCAGGAGTTGATGCGAGGGGCACAAGACAATAATGGATAAATCAAGGCTATCAGACGAGAAAACGTGTGTGTGTGTGTGTGTGTGTGTGTTTGTGCAGGCTCACAGCTGATCAGATTCCACAGGTAAAGGCCTAAAGGTCCATGTAGTGTCTCATATGGATTTCCAAAAGCATTGTACATGAAGAAGGCAGCGCACACAGATGAGAAGAGGATGAGCACAGCACAGAAGATGATGACGCTCACATGCAGGCTAGCTGGGATCATCCACCAGGTCAGGAAAAACTAGAGAAAGAACAATATAAATAAAATTTGTATAATATAAAAAACATTTAACATAACACTTCTCTTTACCTGATAACAGTTCTTGCAATGATGTTAAAAAAGACAGTGGTTTTAGGAGATTTAATAAATGTTAATTCATGAAATAATATTGTACATCATGTCTTTTGAATATTGTTTTTTTTTTATATGAACAATTATTCCAGAGGAAATGATAGAAACATATGAATGATATATTGTAGGTCTAGGCTATTATTCTTGGGAAACAATAGGTATGTTTACATGCAGCTGAAAAATCCTTAGTAATTGGATTGATTGATTGCGCATTCTGATTAAAAAGCATACATGTAAGCCTAAATGACATTGTAATCCGATTGAAAAGGATGGTGTAGATCTGTAATAATCCGGTAAATAGGAAGAAATTAACCATGTAATTGCTTCTGTCTTATTTCTATATATATATTTTATCAATCGGTTAAAATTTTTTATTAACGTCTTACATTTTATGACAAACACTGCTTTTGCTCAGACATTTTGTTCAGAATTTATTTAATGCACATATGAAAGAATATTTAAATCTATACATATAAACAGTCCTTTTGGAATCTGCAATCAGAATAAATTCATTTGAATTGATGAAAATTAAAACATGAAAATATACGCGTGAACGTGAGAAATATTGTGTTTTATTAAATTTTATAAAATATATTTACTAATTACATTACTGTCAATTTCCCATTCAAAATACTTTAATTCTAAAGCATGCCCTGATCACTAGAGTTAAATCAATAAGCCAAAGGCTTGTTTAGAATCTCATTAGTGGAAAGAAATTCTGTTACGCCTAATAACACCTAATGACAGTGGCACAGTTGAGAGCAAAATTGGTGAAAAACCAATGGATATAAAAATGAAATGGATTTATAAATAATACATTTGAAAGGGAAATTCTGTGCTGCTACATTGCCATGGGACATCCCTCTCTATACTCTATAGATTTGGCAGTCAGTATGATCCAATTTCTTGATAATTTTTTTTAATTGTGTATTGTGTAAAATATTCTCTGTTACTTTGGGTTCTCAATATGTTTGTGTTACTAAGGACTGACATCTATTTAGGCTGTATTCCCACTTAAGTCCCAGTCTTCCCAGGATAGGCTCCAGAAAAAATATTAAGCAGTTATTGAGAATGAATGAATAAATTATGTTAGTCTTTAATAGTTGAAGGATTTAAAACAGTATAAATTATATATTTTCTTAAATACTTTTTATTTCTATTTTGGGCTTTTGTAATGCAGACCTACCAATACTGAACACGGAGGCGTGTGTGCATGTGTAACAGCTTAATGACTTCTAAACCTGTCAGGCGGCTGTTCATTTAGCATTTAACAAATTAGATCACATTGAGACATCATGTCACTTGCATGATTTATTAGTAACTTGACAGACACACTACGATCGTATTAAATACTATTGTAAATCACGTCTCAAGCCATTTTAACCGACCCACGTGCTGAAACAAAAAATCCGGGAGACTTGACTAAAAAACATAGATATACATTTCTAAGAAGAAGAGCGAGACTAAAATTTCCATATCGCATATGCTACTTTTAATTTCGTTATCACAAGTGCATTGCAGTCTACAGTAGGTCTCATTTCACGCAAACCTGCGAGTTGACCCAGCTCTTTAGGTTACTCACAAGAGAAGGAGAACGGTCTTCCCCCAAGTCCACACTGTTTCAGTCTCTGTCCGTGAAAGAGGCCGTAGTTTAATTGTCCGATGAATTTGTCCAGCTCAGATCCAGTCGCATTAACCAGCTGAGCACCTGTTTTGCACAGCACAGTCGCCTTCACCCAGTTCCTTCCTCCCATAGCCGCAGCTACGATCAGCGCACAAGCGAAACTCAGCGTACCAGCCAGAGAGAACAACACCTTCTTCTGCGTGCTAGGCATCATATGCGGTTACAAACACACACCTTAAACACACGGCATCCTGAAGTCCAGTGCATTAATGAAGACAACCGAAAAATCTCTCTGTATATAATAAAACTGGCTACATGTTTCCTGTTGATAATAGTTTGGAGATATAGTGAGGTGTGTGAAATGTCGGCTGGGGGTTGAGTTACAGTGATCGGGTTCTCCACGTCTCCAGGTTACAGGGTTGAGTTTCTGGGGGAGCAGCACTCGTTTGCTCTGACCTTAATTTTAATTGGTTATTGAATGAAGACAGCGCAGCTCAATGTGGATGTCATTTCGCCGCTATAGGCCTATGGGAAGCATAAATGTCACGTTTACGGTTTTATAGAGCGAGTTATAGGCTGTGCATTTAAAACAAGACAAAAGACATGCACGACGGGAACCCAGTGTCTAGCAGCTGTTCAAGCATTACTGCAGGAATATTAAAGCTGATGAAATATAGCCATGAGATGGGACATTGGAGTTTTTAGAGTCTTACAGCATTTTTCATTTGCTTTCATATGTTCATGCAACATATTTTGTCTTAAACTTTATTGGTATTAACCAAAACTATATTTATATTGTTTATACAGTAGTATATACAATACAATAGTTTTTTTAGCAATTATAAATTTTTTGAAGTATGTAGCAAAAGGAAATGTATTTGTCACAGGCTGGTGTTAGTGTAGTTTTTGTCTATGCCTATTTTTCAAATAATAATGTGTTAGGCTACTAAATAATAAAAAAATAAAAATATACACTGCCCACCAAAAAAAAAAAAAAAAAAGTCACACACTAATATTTAGTTGGATCGCATTTAGCTTCGATTACGGTACGCATTTGCCATGGCGTTGTTTCAGTAAGCTTCTGCAGTGTCACAACATTCATTCCCATATAGAGTTGTATTCATTTTTCACCAAGATCTTGTATCAATGATGGGAGAGTTGTGTTGCTGTGCAAAGTGTTCTCCAGCACATCCCAAAGTTTCTTAATGGGGTTAAGGTCTGGACTTTGTGGTGGCCGATCCATGTGTGAAAATGATGTGCTCCTGAACCACTCTTTCACAATTTGAGCCCGATAAATCCTGGCATTGTCATCTTGGAATATGACCATGCCATCAGGGAAGAAAAAATCCATTGATGGTATATCCTGGTCATTTAGTATATTCAGGTAGTCAGCTGACCTCATTCTTTGGGCACATAATTAGATCATAGCACTGCCCCCACAGCCTTGTACAGTAGGCACCAGGCATGATAGGTGCATCAGTTTATCTGCCTCTCTTCTTATGATGCACCCATCACACTGGAACAGGGTAAATCTAGACTCATCAGACCATATTGTCCATTGTTCAAGAGTCCAATCTTTATGCTCACTAGCAAATTGAAGCCTTTTTTTTGGATTAGCCTTACTGAAGTGTTTTCTACTGTTGTTTTTTTACAATTTGATTTTACCAAATGTTTATTTGATTGCCTATTACAATAAATTTAAATTTTTTTCTCCGACCAAATTATTCTGGTTCCTCCACTATCCTGCACTATCTACTATCTGCTGAAACATAATAATTCATGTAGTAATTATCCAATGCTCTTATCCAATGCTCTAGTAAAAATCCAAAGGCTCTTACCTATTTGCTTAGTTAAATCTAGGTGGTGACTTTTTCTGTTTGGACAGGCAGTTTATAATAATAATAATAATAATAATAATAATAATAATAATAATAATAAGATATCCTACTCATTTTCAACACCCTGAAGCTTCTTACACTGGCAAACTGGTTTAATAACATAAAAAAATAGACCTTTGCAGTATTTTGACATGTTTGAAAATGATTTGTTTAATCTTAGAAGAAACTGAACTTCTAACTGACTTCTAACTTCTATCATCAATGTTCCACATGAAACTGATGATCCCTTGTGTTTCTTGATACATGGCATATGTCATCAGTTGTGGCAAAACAATATTAGCACATTATGTTATCATGTTACATTATAGTTTATATTCGGGTTCATTTCACTTTTTTTTTGTTACATATTCAAAATTTAAATCTTGCCTTTAATAACTTAAAACACTAATCACCCCATAAATGTTCATATTTTAAAATAGTTCACTCACAAATGGAAAATTTGTTGGTTCAGTACCATGGTTGTTTTTTAAACAAGCAAGCTTTGCTACTAAAAAGGTCCTTACAAAAAGAACCACATTATGCCAGTTTTTACCTTTCAATCTCAAGCATGTATTCAACTCAAACAATGGGACTCTAAATGAAAAAGTGTTCAAATGTATGTTGTGCACAAAGGCCATAGATCACTGACTGACACATGGGTTTTTAGTAACGATTGAGAAACCACCATCATGTAATTTTGTAACACTCCTTTAACTGTGAAACATTCATATGGAGTTGGACTGTTTTGCTTATAATATTATTATACAAGAGAAAATGTATCTGTCTCGCTCAAAAAATACAAAGCTCGAGCAGCAACAGTGTGAATATGTTAGGTAGAACAAAATAAAAATATAACCTTTTTAGAAAGCTGTTCAAATAACCTGAAATTAATGTTATAATAACCTTAAGCTATGTGTTACATCAAGAAATAGTGATGGCAGGTCATTAAATTGTAGACAGTTTTGCACACATGACATGGTTCAGGCCATGATAATAATTTTATTATATAATACTCAATTAATTAGTTTTTACTATAGGTAACACATTTGAAGGCCTTGTAAAGATATTAATTGTCCCTACATTACAACACTGTGGTGTATTTGTGTGTGTGTGTGTGTGTGTGTGTGTGTGTGTGTGTGTGTGTGTGTGTGAGAGAGAGAGAGAGAGAGAGAGAGAGCGTGAATAAGCGAGCGAGAGACAGTCTGCTTATGGTGAAGCTGTAAGTTTAACCAAACTTCCCCCTTTGGTTGAATTTAGCTTTACCTGGGAAATGTCATGTTGCTTTTTCAGTAGCAAAACTACTTTATTAATAGAATTAGAAGTGCTAACATGAAGTTTCTTTATGTGTGACCCCGCCTTCTTTATATTTCTCTCTCTCTCTCTCTCTCTCTCTCTCTCTCTCACACTATCTCTCTTTCACTATCTCTATCTTGATTTTGTAGTTAAAAAAAAGTGTATAATTTTTTATCCTATCCACATTTTATTCTAAATTACAATTTTTTAAACAGAGACTGAAATAAGACTGAGCAAAGAGGTGATTCACTGGAAAGTCCAAGATGTTGACCGCAAAAGTTTTCCAGGAGTCCCTACATTTTAGTGCTGATCTCACAGAAGTGCTCACTCATTATGTAGCAAACAAAATGTATTATTTGAATAAGAATCATATTCAAATTATCAGCATATTGGACAAAAAAATAAATTATGTGGATTTATTTATAAGTGGTTGTAGCAAAATAAAATATTTTTTTTCTTTTATAAATCAAAACATTGGATATAATGGATACACTTATGTACTTCTGGCAGTTTCTGACATAACCAATATGTGTAAATGAACATTATTTATCTAGGGTTGGAAATGTCTTGGATGATCCAATATGATATTTTTTGTCAAACTATTCACTCTATTAGAATTTATGAATAAGAATGACAGAATTCAGTTAAAGCCATCATTGGAAGGGGTAGTTGTAGGAGATGAAAGACCTGTTTTCAAAAGCATTTGATCTTCAGCTTGTACCAAATATTACAAATATTTTCATGTAATATTTCAGTATTTATGTAAATAAATTACAAAGTGTAAAAAAAATGTGTTAAATAAAAATTTAGATTGCTAGTTTAAATTAACCTGAAAGGGTGATATGACTGGTGGTCTTTTGGGAGTTTATACCAGCTAATTTATTGTCTTTGCTGAGTCTGGTATTTGTAGGTAATTTAGAGCTAAGAAGTGGTCATGAAATTGTCATGAATGAAATAAATCAATATTTCCAAGACATAAAACCACATCAACAATTTCATTCAGGTTCGTTTTTGCATATTTCACTGACATTCACTGAAAGTGAATAACTGTAAACAGGAAGTGTCTGCTCATGATCATATCAGACTACAAAGCTAATGATTCATAATTTACATTTTTTACATGCAAAATAGTCATAAAGGACTGGTAAAGGCAGTTAAATAAGATATAAACAATATTTGTCTATGCTGTCAGTTCTATAAAATGTTTAAAATAAATGCAGTATTTTTGTGCTGATCAGCAACTTGCTTACTTTATTCAAGTGTTAGTAAAAGCACAATACCTTTATTAATTACAAGAAGATAATAATAATAATTTAATTAGAGATGAAAAAGGTGCTCTCCCAAATGTCTCAGTTCATGTTTAAGACAAACCTTGCAGCCTTGTTAGAATGCTTTTATTGGTCCAAACACAGTACTAATTTCTGATGGTTGTAATTGATTACAATTATAAAAAAATAATTAATATATTTCATAAGCTGTGTTTATAACATTTGTTTACTATAACTGTATACAAATTATCTACCATCTTTGTAAATATAAATTACATAAAATGGGAAAATCCATCTTATAGCTAAAGGAACTCTGTGACCTTTTTGACCAGGTAAAAATGTCTAGCCAAGGATTGATGAGAAATAACCAGTAGGAGTTAACATTTGTTAACCAACTAAGGCATGAGTCAGGGCATGATTCAAACACTGACTGTTTTTAGGGTTTCCCACCTATCTTTTCTTGGGTACTTTTTACTGGAAAATTTTAGATGATTAAATATATAAAGAAAAAAGAAAAGATCAGAATAGGGTAAATATTTAACATTTATCAAATCAAGTGCAGTTTTTTAAATGTTCAAATCGAATTAAATAAATGTAAAAGTGAAAAGGTGATAGGTGTCAGTAAAACCAGTGTGTAAAAACAGTGAGTCATATCAGGGATTTCCATGTGTGATCTATTCATTGCTCATATTCAGTAAAAAAATCTGGTGAATTTTTGTAGTTAAAAACAAACGAAAAAAACATCATAGTGACCATCTAAACAGTCAACATTTACTTAGTATAACAGTATAGTTTAGTAAGGAGGTGAATAACAGTGAATAGTAATGGTAAATCCTGGCAGTTATGTTACAGTTATGTAAAAGCATCCAGTTTTTGACAGAGGTTATTCCAAATACAAATAATCAACAACAACAAAAATATTTTGATGGTTTGCCTGCAACTTGGTTAAATTCCAGCAGTTTGCCAGGAATGTTCGACCTGACATGAAATTTTTAAATATAAATGTATAAATACAGTAAAATAATGACTACAATATTGAAACCTCAGAATTATTTGATTCTACTTAATATGAATAACTAATTTAATTTGTGCAAATTAAAATACAAATCCTTTATGTTTTGATATATTAACACAAATGTTAATATTTAGCTTTAGTGAATAGAATGTGTTCATAGTGCAAAGCTATGCAGATTATTCTCAGTTTCTAATAAAAAAAAGGTTTTTGTTCTTAAGTACTGTGCAGGCAGCTAAGATTTAAAATGTTTTAATATTATGTTTATAATGTACATACTGAGTTATTTACCTGGTAGAGAGTTGTGATTGATTTAGGAGAACACAATATATCCCTTGTTGGTTTGATATCAGGCATCTCTATAATGAAGGTGTGGTTTTATAGACCCTGACACCCTGAGTGCATAGCACAATGTTAATAGTTCACTTTTTTCACTCTTTTTTTTTGTCAAACATCTATTCTACATGCTTAAAAACTGGCTGCAGTTGTAGCTTTTGATCTGGGTCAGATTCTGGGTTTATGTCCCGTTTTCTCCTTTTATTAAAAACCTGTGTGATCTGATATCTGAACGAGGGGCAGATAAAAAAGTAGAGCACTGGGTCAAAGCACAGGTTTAGGATGGCCATAAGCAAAGTGGATTCTTTGGCTAGAAATAGGTGCTTCCTAAGACCACAGTCAGTAATGATCTCATTTTGTGTAAATGTATATGGCATACGTACAGCATGATACGGTACAAAGCACACAACATAAGCCACTGTCACCATAGCAATATTGACAGTGGCTTGGTGAGCACTGGCATGCTCTTCGGGATCTCCTCCACGTTTGCCCCAAAACTGTTTCAACACCAGGCCGTTGGACATAAGCACAGCTACAGAGGCATTTAGGAAAATTGCCATGCCCAGAAAAACAGAGAGTGTGTGCCAATGCTTGCCAACATCCTGCTTTAAATCTTTACATGTAATTAAAGTGCTGTTAGAGATTTTGTCCTTGATTGGGATTGCCATGTTTGGGACATTGATGAAGAGCACCAGAAGCCAGACCACAGCTGACATCACCAGGGCAAAGCCCACCTCCTGAAGACGGAACAGCTTGGAGCTCTGGGTGATCTGGAAGTAACGTTGTACACTGACAAATGCCAGAAATATGATTGAGGCATACATGTTGATGTAAAGGAGTGGCGAACTGACTTGACAGTGGAAAATTGTTAGTCTCTGAGATTCCACACCAAAGTCTTTAGCTATCTTGAATGGCAGTGCCAATGTCAGCAAGAAATCAGAGGTCAGAAGGTTAATCAGGTAGACATTGATGCACTTCTTGGAGTTTCTACTGTGTATAAAGGCCCAGAGTGCCACCAGGCTGCCGGCCATGCCTATCAGGAAGATAATGATATAGAGTGTGGCAAATGGCAACATCTTGTCATTTACCACACAGCTCTCTCCCTTCATATCGGGACTTGTTGTAGACGTCATTTTTGTAAAGAGCTGTGGTAGAAATATCTTAGAGTGTAACACAGCTTATCCAGTGTGTTGAAAAAACTGAGGTCATTACAATGAAATGTCTTTAAGGTGTTGAATACAATCTTTGTAATTTTTGACAGCTTGTTGGACCCCAACAACACTCCGATGACCAAATCCGATCAAAATTGATCCAGATTTAAGGAAGGAAGTGGTAAAAGACAAGACATGCTAACATGTCTGTTGGTATATCAGGAAGGAAGCCTGCAGAGACAGAGATGTCACACTTTTAGTTTCTATGCAATTATTATTTGTAATATTGTGCTGAGAAGATGAATTCGGGGTGAAATGGGTAAAAAATAAATTAATTAATTAAAAGAATAAAAGAATAAAATATATTCTTGTATTTTTTGCACTTATTTGTTACTTAACTTAATCTAGCAGCTCAGAACTTTACTAAAACACTGTTTTTTTCCTTCTCATCTGTCTGTTGATCATAAATCGATTTTTGTGAAAAACAAATTCAGTTATGGCTATGTCAAATTGATTAAATTAATCAGAGTCAGTTGTTTCATTGCAAATACAATCAACTACAATGGCAAGTGAAAAACATTGTAACCTTTTAATTGCATTTGTAAAGTTTATACTTTATATCAATCTATCTGTGATATAGACAGGAAGAGGGTGTACATGCAAAAAGGAGAAGTAGAACATAAACAAGGTTTACAAAGCTTTTGAATTCTACAGGTTTTTTTAAGAAGTAATAAAAAATATATTTGTTGTAGTAAAACGTATTTAACAGTATTATAAACTTAAAAATACAGTATATTTGAGAACATTGTATAATTTATGAATTTACAAACATTTAATGGTTTATATTTGTAATTTACCTATATGCTTACATTCACAATCCGTCTAAGAAAGACAATAGACACAAAACAACCAGACCAAATCAGGCACAAGAACATTAGCAAACACAAAACTGCTTATTTTGATGAAAAAGACTTTAAATATAAAACAATTTGGTTCCTAATACTGTAGAAAATATATTCACTGTTGTACTGTAATGTGACTTTCCAGTTCCACTATTACTTTAACAGTAATGTCAAAATATTATAAAGCACTTTATATATAATTGCTGTATATTTTCTAATACATTTCCTTGCAATTTGACATTTTTTCATTTTATTCTCAAGATAAACACATGCATTTTGGATTCTGTTAATTTAAAACACACTTATTTTCCAAATGTCCCTTTATCACAACTATCATGTATTCATAGATAATAAAGTCAAATGTAAAAGACATTGTTGGAAAATGATTTGTATAGTGATTTGTATAAACCTTACCTAAAAAATAGAAAGACATCAAGTAGGAAAACACACATTTATTCACAGAGTGCAAAAGAGACTCACCACATGTTCATCCGCTCTTCACACAGCATACTGGATCTACTAACAACCACTTCCTTTATAATTTCACCCGTAATTCTACTGCCTACCATAGCGTGATCTCATTTCTTTGAATTGAACAACGCTTACTATTTTACGACGCAAAAGGGGGCGTTAGTCAAACTGTGAGATGCAATGACGTCTCGGAAACCCAAACTTTCCAATGCTGTGTAGAAAAACCGCAACGGTACCTGTCACAAAGTCTAGGCACACAAACATATTGTATAGTCCTAATGCCACAGGGCATCCTGAACAAATCAAATAGGTTTGTCACTCTCTTCTTCGTGTAGGGAGATTAAAGACAGTCTGTTTAGTGGAAGCAGACACTACGTAGAAGATTTATGAAATTGAGGAAGTTGTGTCAAAGCCACCTGGGGAAAGCACCGCAATCACTGGCCTGCTTCCTCTGTGACTCTGAATGTTACGTTAACAGAATAAATTTATTTGCCAGCAAAGTGACTCAATAAGTAGATTATGAGTTAAAGTTCTATAAAGGGAATGCTAGAAGCAATGAATAATATTACAATATATAAACAGTCTTTCTTGTTCAATCTGCATCAATCTGTAAAAAATAAAGTATATTATATATTTTATATATTATAAAAATATTGGTAACGCTTTTTTTGGTAATTTATCCATGTATTTACTGCTGAATACATTTGGTTTTTTTATTTATGACATTAGAGTTTGTGGTTCTGTCTGACACACATTGATATCATGTAGTCGAGTGGCACTTTCAAAGTGGGAATCCCTTGTATCTGTGTTGCTTTGTTTTCTTGTTCCTTTTGAGTCTTTCTTCAAGCTTAGACGAGACACTTTTCTGATGTTTATTTGTTCCCGGAATCCCTTGCAAAAGACAAAATATATCAGTGGATCCATGCAAGCATTTAGCAAAGAAAGCAGAACTGTGACCTCCTTCATTATATAAAATGACTTTGCTGTAGTGCCACATCCCTGTAACAGGGGCTTTAGGAAGGCATAAGGGAGCCTCACTAGGTGATATGGAACAAAGCACACACTGAATACCACCACAAGCACTAGCATGTTGCGCTTAGACTTGCTTAGTTTATGGTGACATTTCTGGGTCTGTACGGGGGGATGGGCATGTCGAAGCCTCTGCACTGTGCCCCAATAGAACAAGATCAAGGACACCAGTACAAAGACGAAGATAACTGCAGAAATGCAGTGGATGATCTTGTAGACAGTGCTGACCTGATGGCTGTGTAAGGACTCACAGCCGAAGGAAGTGGGATTTGGACTAGCCTGCCAAGATGTTCCCAGAAACATGACAGTGTAAATGAAAGCCAATGTACATAAGGAAATCCATGTCATAATGGAGATACAGCGTGCAGCACGGGCTGTCTGCAGTGCATGAGTCTCTAATGGACGAGCAATCTTTAGATATCTAAAGAAAGAAAGATACTGGTTACATTAGTGGTGCTGGGGTTAGAATCATTATTTTCGCTAAAGCAAAATTTCAGTAATTAGGGTGCTATTGACCTACATGTGGTTTAAATGAGCACAATGTATTATCTATAGTACGTGTCATCTGAAACTACAAAGACATTTGCAAAACTCATTTCCTGTTTACGTACCTATTTGCAGCAATGTATTCCATGAAGAGAATGCTGGCATACATGTTGAGATAGAATCCCGCAGCACCAAAATTGCAGTAAATATGTCGCACTGCCATTGATTTGCTGGCATAGTTGGCGATGCGCAGAGGGAGACTAAGGCAGAGGAAAAAGTCAGCTGCAGCCAGGTTTTTTAGGTAGACAGTGACACTGGACTGAAACCGTAGCGTGGTGCAGAAATATACCCGCATGGTAATGGCATTTAGTGCCAAACTAATGAGGCAGACTAATGAATAGGAAAAAATGAAAAGGGGTGTCCTGGAACATCTGATAGGCCACAAGTGTTCAGTGTTGAATTTTCTGTGTTTTCAGTGCCGTTCAAAGCAGTTTCCAGACTCATGGGTGTCATTGTAATTTTAGGGCTGCAAAAGGAGATGGATAATTTATTATTCTTTTTTATAAATAAATTATATTTAAAAAACCAAAATGCACTCTAAAAGAATTGTAAGAACACTGTGCACTCTGACGTCAGTTTCTCAAGTTGCATTGTCTGATATAAGGCTTTTGGAACATGTCTCTAACATCTACTTACATCAACTTACTTATAAAGAACATATTCACTTTTAATCACCACATTTTCTGTGTAAAGCTGCTTTGAGACAATGTTCATTGTTAAAAGCGCTATACAAATAACAATTAATTGAATTGAATCTGGTAGAAGCATCAATATTAACCTTGAAAATTACCCAAGGTTTTATTTTCTGTGGATTTAAAATTAAGGCATATTGTGTGTTTCTGTGCAAATCCTACTGAAAGGAAATCGTGAAAGTATAAATGGTTCCTAACGAAAAAACTAAACAAAAAATATCTGCAACCAAATCAGTTTCTTCGTATTGTGCAGTTTGCTACACATGCAGTTTCCGAGCTCTGACGAGTGCTCATGCTCATGCTCATGCTGTCTGACTATCTTATCAAAGTACATGCAAATGCCTTAATTATTGTATGACGTCACCATTGCCATCAAATAAAAATCTGATTGGTTAAAAAACAGCTTCAAGCAACATGTACTAATATGCTACAGGCACTCACACTGCTGATTCGGAAGGCTTCACAGCAGATTTCTTTGACCCTGGCAATAGGTGATGTTGTATCTGAAATATAATTGAATCGAAGCTTAAGCCTATACTTAAACAACAGGATGCAGTGCAAGCTAGAGAAACGCTATGAAATAAAGAAAATAGACTATTGGAAATAATTTAATACATATTATGGAAGAAATGTTTTAAAACAAGTCAGCGATTCTGATCAGTCAGTGTTTAGACAAGCAGAGAAAGGCTTGCTGTCCCTGACAGCCTGCCACTGTTAAAAAATCAGGTGAAGAATTAAAACGAGGAAAAAGTGTGTGTGTGTATGTCAGTCTGTCTGTCTATGCATCTGGGCATCTAAGCACCTGTGTGTGTGCACATGTCTTTTTGTGTAAGAGAAAGAAAGCAAGAGACAGCAATTTAGACAGGAAGATCGAATTGATATTCGGGCTCATAGGGAAGTGAAATGTTACCCTCTTGGTTTCCTCTTTCTTCTCTTTTTTACTTTCTCATGCTTACATATCTCATGCTTACACTTGTTCTGTGCCAAATGCAACATTTTAATAAAATTAAATTAATACTATAAATCATGTATATCAATAAATTTGTAATTTAATGACCTTTTGCCTCGGACAGATGTCTAAGCATTTACTTAATGCTAAAAGCTTAACATCAAACAGATGAATATTTTAAGCATCATCAAAGTCCACTATTAGGTTCATATTTTCAGATTTGGTGAGAAATGTATTCTTTTTTTAAGAACATAATATTATATGCCAAGAAGTGTTGTATTCTCTAATGGCAAGACTGTGAACGTAAAATGTCGAGCTATCACTGTTCAGCATCTTATAACATTTAACATTTATCTCTTCAAAGAAACAAGTTTAATATTATTCTAATAATATAAGCTTTTTAGATTTTATTTATATTAAATTTTTTATTTACACTATAATTACTGTTTGATATTCTTTCATGTGTGAATCATATACTGTACTGCAGATATCATTTAAGATAATTCATTTCCAAAGAAATTTTGCAGGGTTCCAGGATTGTATTTGCATGTTTTAAGTAAATGAATGAATAAATAAATTAATTAAATACTCATTACCATATGTGAGACTAGAATCATCAAGTCAAACTCTTTATTCTTATTATTTATTTTCTGTGTAGTACTTTGCTTAACTTTACATACATTTTATTTAAGTACAAGTAAAGTTACTGGTCTAAAAATCTACTCCTGGTTAAGGATTCTAGTGTAGTTCAAAAAGTACAGGGGGAAATAAATATTAAACTAGTTGTTTTTGTTCATTCAAGGAACACCTTTACAAATTAAAGTGCAATAACAAAAAAAAAAAAAGAAAAAAAAGTAAAATAATGTAAAATAAAACAAAAAAAATTCCATCCATGACTTGAGTCCAATGTGAGTTATGCACTTTAACGGAAAAAAATCTCATGTTATAATGTCATTTATGATAATGAGGGTGATTGTGAATGCATATTAAGAATTCAAACAGTGAACCCACTAAATATGGCCAGAGGTTTGCTTCATAGGAATTCGATGCCATTTTGCTTTCAGCTGTGTCTGCACTACTGGCATCTGTCTTGTCTGTCTATATTTTCTTCCTTTCTTGTGAGTTTAGCTGGATTGTTCTACACCTATCAATCAATCAGTGCAGTAGTTTGTAGGGCGCGATTTTGTTTTGTTGATTATTATTATTATTTTTTTTACTCAGTATCGGATATAATTTAAAATTGAGTTAAGTACAATACATAAAACAAAACATACTTAAGTAAAAGTAAAATGACAGACTTTAAAAACTACTTTAATCAATAGAAGTACACAAAAAACTGATTACAGAAAAGTGAGTAAATGTAATTAGTTACTTTTCACCTCTGTCTGTGTGCATTTAATATTTTGCAAAACCATTTATCAACACAACAAAACAGGTTTCTCTGTGGTAAAATGTCATGTTTTAATAATGCAGAGCATAACATATCATTAGACTCACCCCTGCACAGTCATCATCAGTCATGAAATGCACAGCAGGGTTGTTGTAATGTATTTGCTTGTTATTTGCCCCTACTTCCTTTTATTAACTCAAACAAGGAAGGAAAATCGGTTTCAATGCAAAGAAGTGCATTTGTCAGTGAGGCAGATCTGGCACTCTGCTCATTCATCACAACTGATGATAACAGATAAGACTGTATCTCCCTCAAGCCCTACTGCTTTGTATAGTTCCCAGTGAAGCTTTATTTTTAGATGTATTGACAAATTGTTTATTATTAAACATCTGTGTACATATGTATGCTAATTAGAAACCACAATATTCCATCTCTGCATAGCAATGTAATTGTAAAGTAGTCTTTTGTGTGTGTGTGTGTGTGTGTGTGTGTGTGTGTGTGTGTGTGTGTGTGTGTGTGTGTGTTTGTGCGTGTGTGTTACCATATCTAGATTACATGATCCTGATCCGATTCACAATATGATCCTGATCGTGGAATATACCCCTGACCTAATACAACTAATCTGCTCAGCTAATTAATCTTTACTTAAAGCAGATGTGTTCAAGGAAGAAAACCCTGGCATCCACCAAGGACCAAGAATGCATATTGATTTAGCTATATTACAGGACAACTGTGACCATGAGGTGAGCTGTCTGGTTATTATGTGCTTGTCTGTTGCCCCCTTGTGGAACTTGCTGAAATATTCAAGTCAAATCAAGTCAAGAAGCTTTTAATTTCATTTCAACCATATATAGCTGACGCAGTACACAGCGAAATGAGACAGCATTCCTCCAGAACCCTTTTATTACATTTAACAACGTAAAGCTACATAACAGAAAACACAGAGCTAAGGACTAGTAAGTGTCCTCGCCACATAAAGTACATTGTTTGAAACCTGGTGCAAACAGTGCAGACAGACAGTGCGAAGACAACACAAGACAGTGTGAGAAACACAAGACAGTGTAGGACAAATACACAAAACACAAAATAGCGGCACAAGTAAACCTGCTGTATATTATACAGTGCAGAGAGAACTGTGTCTCAGTGTGCGGAGAGAACTGAGTACAGGAGTGTACCTTAAAATTAAACAAAAATGTAAACAAAATGGTTTGTGCAATACAGCAATAGCAGCAGTCAAAAAGATGTGCAAAAACAGCATGGAAACAGCATGTGAAACAGTTTGTAATAATGAGGTGATATGTATGGGTGGTACTGAAGACATGGATGTGTGAAATAAGTACGAGTGTGTGTTGAGACCGGGTTGTACAGATCAGTCACCCAGTTGTGTGTGTGTGTGTGTGTGTGTCCGTCCGGATGTGGCGGCCCGAATGCTTTGGAAGCGCTTTCCTGATGGCAGGAGGGTTGTGTCCCCTTCAATTTTTTGAAGGGGACACAAATAATACAGTCAAATTGTCCTTTTTCTCTCTGTCATTTTATCTAGTCTATGACACTGCAAGGCAAGTTTATTTACACTGTAGCACATTTAATACACAATGGTAATTCAAAGTGCTTTACATAAAGAAATTAAAACTATCATAAAAAATAACCACAACAATAAAAAACAAGGAATTAAAAAAAGGTTTAAAATTTTATTTAAAATTAATTAAGACACTTAAGAACAGAATAGAAATTGATTATACAAACATATACAGTGGGGTCAGTTCAGATGTAGCACAGTGCTCATTTAGTAAATGCACAGATAAACAATATGCTAATTGTGTGTTAATGTTAAATTAACATTATGCCAAGTCGTCCCAAATAAAACACCGCATGGGAAACGGCTTTGGTGTGTTAGTGTCAGTGCACTATGCTACAAGCTATTGTAAACAAGCTAACATTCACTAGATAAGTCATATTTTAATCGCTAATATAGCAAATTCATGGAAAATTACATCGGTAATCAGCATTTTTGCTGCAACTAATTTATGAATGAGTCTGCATCAACTACATTAAAGAGAATCGCTTTATTTAAACTGAATAAATAAATGTTTGTGATAGAGGAGAAAGAGATGATCTTCTCAGCTGTCCTCATTATCCTCTGTAGGGTCTTGCGATCCGAGACGGTGCAGGTCCCAAACCAGACAGTGATGCAGCTGCTCAGGATGCTCTCAATGGTACCTCTGTAGGAAGGTGGTCAGGATGGAAGGAGGGAAATGGGCTTTCTTGGTTATTGAGCTGGCGTTTAGCGACCAGGTGAAGTTCGATGATCAGTGGAGAATGGTCGCTCTGTGTTCTCCTGAAGCCAACAACCATTTCTTTAGTTTTGTCAACGTTCAGAGACAGGTTGTTGGCTCTACACTAGGCTGTTAACTAGTGCACCTCCACTCTGTATGCTGACTCATCTTTCTTGCTGATGAAACCCGTCACGGTTTTGTCATCGGGTAACTTGATGATTTGATTCGAGCTGTGCATTGCTACACAATCATTAGTCAGCAGATTGAACAACAATGGACTGAGCACACAGCCCTGAGGGGCCCCAGTGCTAAGTGTGGTAGTGCTGGAGATGCTGTTTTCGATCCGGACTGACTGAGGTCTCCGAGTCAGGAAGTCTAGGATCCAGTTACAGAGGGAGGTGTTTAGGTCCAGTAGGCTCAGCTTCTCAACCAGGTGCTGAGGGATGATTGTGTTAAATGCTGAGATGAAGTCCAAGAACAGCATTCGTACATATGATTTCTTATTGTCCAAGTGGGTGAGGGCCAGATGAAGGGTTGTGGCGATGGCATCCTCTGTGGGACGGTTTCGACAATACGTGAAATGCATGGGGTCCAGTAAGGGTGAGAGCTGGGTCCTGATGTGCCTCATGATTCCCTGAGCACTCTGCCAGAATGTTGTCTGGTCCAGCAGACTTCCATAGGTTATCTTTGCATTGAGTTTTCATTACTTCAGCTGTGGTTAGACTGAACTGGGAGGAGGGAGGAGGGGTGGTCTTCCTCACCGCCATGTTGTTCTGCACCTCGAACCGGGCATAGAAGTCGTTCAGCGCATCTGGGAGGGAGGTGTCATGGTCATTAGCATGTCTTGACTGTCTCTATCTTTCTTCCTTTCTTGTGAGTTTAGCAGGACTGTTCTACACCCATCAATCAATCAGTGCCGGAGTTTGCGGGGCGCAATATATAATTATATATAATAATTATTTGTATTTATTTATTAATTTATTATTTTTTTTTATTTAGTAACGGATATGATTTAAAACATAGTTAAGTACAATACTTTAAACGAACATAAAAACGTAAAAAGTAAAATGACAGACTTTAAAAATTTAATTTGTAAAGTCTTAAATGTAATCAGTAGAGGTACACAAAAAACTGCTCAATTACAGAAAAGTGAGTAAATGTAATTAGTTACTTTTCACCTCTGTCTGTGTGCATTTAATATTTAGCAAAACCATTTATCTGCAAATACAACACAACAAAACTCTTGGTATTTAAGAGGTTTCTGTGTGGTAAAATGTCATGTTTTAATAATGCAGAGCATAACAGATCATTAGACTCACCCCTGCACATTATCTGTCATCTTCAGTCATGAAATGCACAGCAGGGTTGTTGTAATGTATCTGCTTGTTATTTGCCCCTACTTCCTTTTATGAACACAAACAAGGATGGAAAATCGGTTTCCATGCAAAGAAGTGCATTTGTCTGTGAGACAAATTTGGCACCTTGCTCATTCATCACAACTGATGATAACAAATAATACTGTATCTCCCTCAAGCCCTATTGTTTTGTATAGTATCCACTGAAACTTTATTTTTAGATGTATTGACTAATTGTTTATTAAACATCTGTGTACATATGTATGCTAATTAGAAACCACATTATTGCAGTCTTTAGGTACTTTTATGCAGGCATACCTTTTGTCTCCAGCAGCTAATTATAATGAAGTACAATGCAGACTTATCTGATACATGTTATCATCAAGCTGTCATAAAAGAAAAACTCTGAGAAATTACCATGAACAAAACTCCATACAAAGAGTTACCTGAGTTCAGGTTGAACCCTGTTGTGAGGCTCTGATGCAGTTTACTACCTTTAACAACACTACACAGAAATCCGATTTATTAGTTGCATGGGTAGTGGGTCTGAAGCTTTATAAAGACTGCAGGTGTATCCAAAATATGCAACTTATATTTATTTATGGAATCATTTAAAATATAAATAATGTTTTTACAAATACAAATGTACAACGGATAAACAAGGCCATTCATTACAATTAATTACCACAGTTAGGAGTGAATTTTATATTAACCATAGAAAATCAACTTTTGAGTTACAGAGATGTTTCAGTTGTTATAAGCTCTGCATTATACAGTCTGATAATTATGGTTTATAGACATTGAAGAAGTCTTTTTTTTGAACATTGTGACTAAATGCTTTGGTTTTTGGCTTCTCTTTTTTGGTCACACTGGTTTTACAAAATGATACAAGACCTGGAATACACAACACTGCTCAAGTGCTCCTTTTGTGATTGACCCACTGCAGCCACCTACTGGTGTCCATCAACAATCATCAGTTCCGCTTTGTATTTCCATTTCTGTTTTACAAATTGCTGGTGCTTAGTCTTTTGGTAACTGAGGCGATCCCATTATTAGGTTCTGCGGCAGACAGCTTATGCAGAAGCAACTCTCGAAACGTCCTACACATGAGGAAGTAGACTAAGGGGTCTAGACACACATTAAATGAAGCCATTAACAGTGTGGCCTCTTTGGCCTGGAAGAGATGAAACTGGGTTTGAGTACTAAGACTGGTGTTGAACCTCTGGCTTAGTGTATATGGTATACGGCAGACATGATATGGCACAAAGCAGACAAAAAATACTGCCAGCAAGCTAAAAATGCTTTGGTTAGACTTGCGGCTTGCATTACTGCTGCCCCGCCTTACTCTTCGGTAGGAGCTGTACACTTGCCAGGCTATGGAAGAATAGCAGAAAGACATGAACACAAGTGTCACCCAGAAGATGGCCACAACCGAGTGGACAGAGATGTCATGCCAGCGTCGTCCAAGTTCACTCTTCAAGTCCATACAGGAGCAACCCTCTGCTGCAGGCTTATTGGTCAGCAGTGTGTTGGGGAGCATGCAGAGCAGCATCAGTGCCCAGGACAGAATCATCAAACATCTTGCTACATTTACCTGCTGCAGGAAAGTGTAGGCACGTAAAGAGCAAGTCCCAGGTGAGCACGAGGACGATTGCACTATCTTGACATAGCGCTCCAGGCTGATAAGGCTCATAAATATTATTCCTGTATACATGCCTAAGTAGAAGAGCACAGCTGTGTAGCGACACACCACCAGCCTCAGGTACCATCCACCTAAGCCTAGGTCATTGGCCACACGCCAAGGGAAAGAAAACAACATGAGAAAGTCAGCCACCACCATGTTCTTCAGGTATACCACCATGCCTGAGTTGCTGGGTACTTGGAAGAAGATCCATGCTGCCAACCCATTTAAGATTAGACCAGCAAAGCAGATCAGAGCATAGAGCACTGGGAGTGCGCTACGTGTGAATACAGTGCTGAAGTCTGTGCTGTTTCCACGGGGACTGCCTCCGCAGCTAGGGGGCTCAGAGGTGTTGCTGTAGTTCATACCTGAAAAATACCACAAGCCTGATAACTGACATTTGTCTGAGATTTCCGCTATAGCAACCACAAAAGCAAGAAGTTTCATTTTCTTAATTTCAGAAGAGCATCTTAAAATTAGGTACATTATTCAAGCTGTAAGCACAGTGACCAAGCGCTTTATATTTAGCAACATTGTTTAGAATTTTTTATTTTTTTATTTAGTTTTGTTAATACTAAACTGCCAGAGGTTATGCAGTAATAGGGGAACATATTCTCTTAAAACACTACACTGTAAATTAAAAAAAGGTTTTGTGTTGATAGAAAGGATTATGTTTGCAATCATGGCACTTTTGTTTGTTACAATTTGTTTACATATTATCACATAAACCATATAATGTGGAAATTCTCCTCTAAGTTCCCTTATAAAGGAAGCTGCTGACAGATGAGGAAATATAAACATAAGATCACAGATCATTTGGATAGATTTTAGTTCATGTTTATGTTGTGGGTAAAGGGCTTGGTTTTCTGAAATTGTGTCAGTTTTGTAAGTTCTTTTAGTTATAAATAATAGGGCATGAAACTACACAATTGACCGAATGTTATCAGAGAATGATATCAGAGATTACCGGTGATGCAAAATGTAAGTGGAGATATGCAGTGCATCAAAACATCCAAACTACATTCAAATAAAGTCTCAATAAACATTGTATTGTTTGTTTCTTTGTGTGTAACCAAATATGAAGTAAATAAAGCATAGCTATGTTTTATAAATATGCTTTAGTAACTAGTTAGGAAGTAAATAAGCTTGAATATAGCAATTTAACTAGCAAAATGTATTAAACTAAAAAATTTTCTTTTATAAAGTACCATGTGTTATTTTGTATCATCAATACTTTCTTTCCTATCACAACACAGTTTTCAGTAAGCTCATCAAATAATAATAAAATACAGTTATTGAAAATATCATAAAATGATACTAACCTTTTGAACACCAAACAGGAAAAATGTGATGAGATTAAGATCAATGTAAGTGATACTCTGTTAGAAGGCAGAATGAGGTAGAAGGCAATCGAATGACTAATATATTCTATGTGGGTGGACTGCTTATAAACAACACCACAGAGCATGATAATGCTTCCTCACATGCAGGAATAGTCCTCTGAGTTTGCTGTTTTACTTCTATTTCCTCTTCTGTAGTCCCTGGTGTGAGCTTTTCACTCCAAAAAGAAAACATAAACATGCTCCAGTCTTTTTTCTGGTTGTCTTTCATGGCAGCTGCATGAGGCATCTTTGCTCAGTTTTGAAAAAGTTTCCCCACATGTTCCTGCTCTGTCTCTCTTTATCAGAATTGTTCCCTGCAGAGCTCAGTGGGAATTTGTGGGGGACGTTCATTGGGGGGCAAAAGAAGAATGAAAAGTCGTGGCGCCTCGGTCATTCTGTTTCCTTTCTGTAATACCCCAGCCGATTATAGACCCGTAAAAAATAACCACATTGATTTTATTTTTGGTAATGGAATATATTTTCTTCTAGAATTATCCTCATTTTTCTGAGACGTTGAATTTAATAATACAGCTTATAAAGAACAAAAATAATGACACATTTTATTATTATTAAGTTCTATTATCATTAACTGCTCACTGATAAATGCAAGAAGTTATTCAAATTGCGGTGTCTTTTCACATTACTGATTTTTATAAAATCTTGCTTTTTTTGCTCATTGCTGAAGCTATTAACGTTGAATTGTGTCTTTATCTGCAGTTTCAATTGTATCATAGAGGTTCCTGTAATCATAGAGGTTCAATAATTTTTATCACAAAACAAAGTTAAAACATCTCTGTTACTATGAAAGCGTACGTTTTAGTTGCAGTCTATAACTAATCTAAGATGATGAGGTATTTCCTGCCTGCTTTTTGATGAGCCAAGTGCCTAATAATAATAATAATAGTAATAGTAATAATAATACAGTCACATGGCCATGCTTTCCTGTTGAGTTCCAGGTGACTGATGCAGAAAGCTATAGCTTTTCTAACTAGCAAAAGTAAGACATTTCTATAATTTATTTCCCTTAAAAACATCAAAAGAAGTAAATGGATAAGAGTTTGGGAAGTATCTCTAAATTAATTAGTAATGTTACATATTTTGGATGTGGAAAGGTTGCAACATTTTGTGGGTTGTGATGAGCTTGTGAAAAAGCTGCCAAGTGCTCACTTCCTCAGTTTGCTAATTACTTCAGATCAACAATGCATTTTTAGACAAGGTCTGCAGTAGATATTCTGCTGTAATCAAAGAAAGATCACTGTAGAATTCACAGTGGCACAATTTTAGTGCCTGATCAAGGGATCTCAATTCAACCAGAGCTGAAGTTACTCAAGTTTCGTACTTTATGTTTTCCCTAGGTCTATGTGGCTTTCTCTGTTTTGCACATATTTTTTAATGCTAGATACAGTCCTGTGAAAAAAGTACACAATCTCAAAATTCTGTGGGTTTTATTTATCAGTATATATTTACAATCATATGGTCTTTATCTTAAAAGCACTGTGTCATTATTTCATTTACAAAAATAAAGATAAAATGGAGAAGTGTGAAAAAGAACTTATGATTCAACAACTTGTAGAACAATCTTTAACCAATAGCATGAAGAAATTGTTTCACTATGACTTTATCAGTGCGATTTTGGAACTTTCTATGTTGCTTCAGTTCATTTTCATTCAGTTAAGTTTGCAGGCATTTGTTTTTGCACTGCTCTCTTAAGGTCATGCCACAGCATTGTAACTGGTTTGAGGTCTGAACTTTGACTGGGCCTTGATTCTTTTCAGGGTTTTTTTTAGCTATTCTGTTGTAGATTTGCTGGTGTGCTTGGGAACTTTGCACATGAACCAATTTTGGCCAAGCTTTAGCTGTCAGACAAATGGCCTCACATTACTTTGGTACACAGAGGAGTTTATGATTGACTTAATGAATGCAAGTTGTTAAGCCCAAATCATCACCCCTTCACCCCCATGCTTGACAGTTTGTATGAGGTGTTTGTGCTGATAAAGCTGTGTTTTTGCAAACCGTGCTGCAGTGCATTATGGCCAAGCATCTCCACTTTGGTCTCAGCTGTCCAGAAGTTGTGTGGTTTGTTTAGATGCAACTTTGCAAACAGCTGTGCTGACATGTTTTTTCTTTGAGAGAGAAGAGACAAGAGGCTTTTTTCTTAGCAACCCTTCCAAAAAAGCCATACTTGTTCAGTCTTTTTTAATGTACTGTCATGAACTATTCCATTTCCTGCACTTTTTTATTTAACATGATGACTAATGCCTGTAGACCCTAAGATGTAACTCATCTTAGGCTCATCTTAGAGTCTCACTTTATTTAGCAATATCTCTTAGCATTGCATGGTCTGACCTGTAGGTGAATTCGCTAGAATGTCCACTTCTGGGTAGTTTGGCAGCTGGTTTTCCACTTAATTATTCTTCCTTTCTGTAGAATGATGGACTTTAAAATAAATGTGAATATTGACTCATAACCCTTCCCAGACTGATAGGCAGCAAAATTATTATTTTTTTAAGATTATTGCTAATGCCTTTTCTACTTGGTGCTGTGTTAACACACACCTGAATACTCAAGACTGGCAAAACTGCAAAAACTGTGGCATTGATAGTGGTGGTCACAACTGCTGAATATCATTTAATAGGGGCATTGATTAGCAGAACTTATTTGAGGCTTATCTGAGGTTGTATTTACCTAATTTTAATACCTGATAAGGAGCAGATTATTTTTTATTATGTCCTGATATGTAAAACCATTTCATTTAAAGAGAGTGTAATTTATTTTTCACACAAATATTTACCATACTTAATGTTTATGTTGACAGAAGTGTGTTCATGGCCACCTGGGTTCCTTTTTTATTATCAACCTGATTATCTAAGCCAGACAGGCTAGGGGTTGTTTACAAACAAACACACACACACACACACACACACACACACACACACACACACGCACGCACACACGCACACACACAAAGCATTGAGCTTAGGCAAAAGAGGGAACAAAGAAGAACAAAGAAAGTCACAAATAAAGCTATATATATATATATATATATATATATATATATATATATATATATATATATATATATATATATATAATATAATTTTTTTTTTTTTTTTTTTTTGTGCATGTTGACGGTTTTGGCAATAATATATCTCAGTTCAAAACATATGTAGACATGAGTTCTGTCTGATTTCCCATGACTGTGATGACCCCACACTCTTTCTGTTTCTAAATCTCTTAAGCTTCTCTGTCATTTGCATTCTGTTTGCTAATCACCCAGTGAAGTAAGTGAAGTGAGCAGGTGAGGGTTGAAGGTAAATACTAGGATTCAAAATCACAATTATTCGACTCTGTATTCCAAAGCCCTGACCAGTTCTCACTGCAGCACCCAACTTGAGGGAACTTGTAAAAATGGAAACAAATAAGATATGGTGTCTTTAAGAGCAAATGTCACTTCCTGTCAACATTTTTCTCAGTATTACAGATCATCATAGGCATTCTTATTAATAACAGAAACTTGGCAAAAACAGCACATTTTCATACTGTACTGTTGATATCCATGTTCATTAATGAAATAAAAAATCTATCTAAGTGACCATGATTGTAGCTTGGCTATTGCTTCCAGATGAAATCAATAAAAGTATATTTTATTGTAAAAGTATTTCAGAAGCTGACAATCCTTGGATTTTCATGCAAAACTTCCTCTAGAGGTTGCACAGAACGGTGCTTAAAAAAAAAAAGCCATTCAAAGTTGTTCTGAGCTGATGGAAAGTTAACGTTTATCAACTGCCCACTTATTTTAAATGTGTTGAACAGAAAAGGTTACAGAAAAGGTTCGCCCACACTGGACAACTTAAGGGATTTTTGTTTCAGATTTGAACAATCTGTCATCATCTCATTTCATATGCCACAGTTTGTGTACGTGTGTGTGTACATGTATAAGCGTTACTGAGGTTAAGGGTGGGAATAGTGTGGTTTGGTGTAGCATAGAATTAATTCCTGCAGTTATAATGTCAACAGTAATTTGTGTGTTTTTGTGCGTGCGTATGGTCAGGAAAGAGAGAGAACAGAGAGGAACTGAGAAAATAAATGACAAAGACGTCCTTGGGGAAAACAAACTCAAACAAAGAAGGTTGTACGGAAGACACATCAAACAGACTAAATTTATGAACTGCATCCTGACAATAACGTCCTCAGGGATTCACCTTGTTTAAATAACCAACTTTCAAAAGCAATAGAGTGTCAACAACAGGGCTATGGAATGTGATATGATGACAGAGTGACTTAATCTGGCAAATTTAATGCTATAACTACTGTATGTGCTAGCTGATTAATTGGCTATGCCTGAGAAAATTAAGAAAAAAAAGTTATTTACAGTTAAGTGGTGTAAATAATAGTATTAATACACCACCTAATTATAAATACAGTACATACAGTACATATTACTAATATATTATTATGATGTTTGCGGATGATATTGTGATTTGTGGTGAGAGTAGGGAGCAGGTTGAAAAGAACCTAGAGAGGTGGAGGTACATGCTGTAGAGAAAAGGGATTGAAAGTCAGTAGGAGTAAGACAGAGTACATGTGTGTGAATGGGAGGGAGAGCAGTGGAGTGGTGCGGTTGCAGGGAGAAGAGGTGGTGAAGGTGAAGGAGTTCAGGTACCTGGGGTCAACAGTGCAAAGTAATGGAGAGTATGTTAGAGAAGTGAAGAAAAGAGTGCAGGCAGGGTGGAGTGGGTGGAGAAGAGTGGCAGGAGTGATTTGTGATAGTAGGGTATCTGAAAGGAAAAGTTTATAGGACTGTGTTGAGACCTATGATGTTGTATGGTTTAGAGACAGTGGCACTGAGTAAAAGACAGGAGGTGTAGCTGGAGGTAGCAGAGCTGAAGATGGTTAGAATTTAATTGGGAGTGACGAGGATGGACAGGATTAGAAACGAGTTTATTAGAGGGACATATATATATATATATATATATATATATATATATATATATATATATATATATATATATATATATGACATTGTTGATATAGACAAAAATAAAACAAAATAATTGATTTTATTCTGTAAATGTCTTCCTTTTTATTTCTTATGAAAACAGTTTTATACATAATATACATAAGACATTGGTTCATATTAAATACATATATCAAATACAACTTAGTACCACATCATCTTAATATACTGTTATTATCTTGATGTATGACTGAATTTAAATAAAGTGACAACAAAATGGAAAAGTATTCCATAAATACAGTACTTTACATGAATATATAAATACACATGCCACCATATACTATTTTATCACAATATGCAGTGCACATAGATGCACATAAATAATAATAATAATAATAATAATAATAATAATAATAATAATAATAATAATAATTGATAAATCGTCCTTTTTTTCTATCTCTAAGTTTTATTGACTAAAAACGATGAGGGAGCAGTGACCTCTAGTGTTCTGTAATAGTAAAATTCAGCTTAAGTTATTTACAATTGTTTAGCTTTCTATTCCTTTTATTTCCTTGCAAATTTGCCACTGAATTTTATCTGCACTAAAGTATGGTAACAGTGGTATTGAAAGCAGAATATTCAGTATCAAAGACATAAATAGGAAATGTAAATGATGAACTGTTCTCCAGTGGTGATGTGTACACTTCTGTTGCTCATTGAGAGCAGAGGAAACAGGAATGACCCAGCAAATACTGCATGCATCATAACTGTTTAGGCAATTATTTCATGCGGAAATGAAGATACATACAGTCTGTTTTATGGCTTAAACCAGTCCATTGTGTTCTTTAAGCATGAACAACCTAAAAAAAAAGAAAAGAGTATAAGAGTGGTATAATTGTATAATACTTTGACAATAACCTATTATGTTCTTCATTATTTTCATTTATTTTCATTTTCCAAAATGTACAAGAGGTGTGGTGCTGTTCTGATTACAGTACAGCTAAGTTCTTTAGTGTTAAGACATGGCTGAGAATGTTTGAAATTTGATGACATTATTTATTACTATTTACACTATTTAATACTATAGTATACTATAGTATAGATACAAAATCTGACATTTTTGTGACTCTCATTTTTCTGCACTATACTACTTGCATTAACCAGAATAACAATATTAACTTTACCTTTTTCTTTCCAGGTCCAAATACCAAACCATGTATAGCACTGAGGACCTGCACAACACAGAACAAAGCCTGAAGCACATTCACAGCCATAATTGTGGAGAAGAGAACAATGTTCCACACCACAACATTACGAGGCTCCTCGCAAGCAGAGGCCCATCTCTCTGGCATATACAGGTAACTTGGGTCACTAAAAACAAAGAAATCACACACATGTAAATGTGAGCACTTACATAGTTCACATGCACACAAACAAATGCTTTTCTCACGCAGTTATCATTTATGTCACACTCACATGCTTGGCCAAAATGTGTGTCATAATACTAAAAAGGGAAGTGCTAAAAATGTATAATTCCCCTCATCAAGGTGCATAATGAAGCCTTGCTTCCTGTGGTAAAAATAACCGTATCATTTAAAATACTAAGCATGTTACTGAACTGAACAAGTATAAAAACAATAAGCAGTTGATCAGCTTTTTTGTAACTTTTTGTTTATATACTGAACACTGTAAAGGAGGCATATAGACTTACTTCAGGTTTTTTATTTTCAGGGGTCTCTCCCACTGCAGACCCTCTGTTCCATTGTGCAGACATTGTGGTCCTTTTGTTAGTCCTGTACAGTTAAACTGGAAACAGAGCCCGGCTACAAGCACAGCCACACATGAGTAGATGATCCGACACAGCATCTATGAGAATGAAACTGCCAAGTCAGCAAAATACTTCGAACTGACACATTGAGTGAATCAGGCTTATACAGCGAATAGTGCTAGTCAGTGTTTCCAATAAATACCATGTACACTGACATCATTCAATTAGCACAGAATTTACATGATGGAAAAAGACATCTAAAAAGACATCTAATTAAATGGTTCAATTTAAATCAAATTTTAAATAAAAATAAAACAATTCTACACTCCACTCACATCAGCTCGGAAGTGACAGCATCCATTTTTTGCGTTATTTGATGCAAATCCACGAACAGCTACAAGCACCTGACAAAAATAAACACACACACACACACACACACACACACACACACACACACGCAGTCTGGTTCAAAAGAAGTCTGAGAGATTGCTACCTCATGACAAATAGATCACACCCTTGAACCGCAAGAGACAGACAAACTACCCGATGACAAATGTCTGCTCAGCTTGTCATGTTATAAGTATAAGAATGGACCATATCTTATATTTCCTATTTGCAGCATTATAGCTTCAAACTGTCACAATAACAGTTGAGAATGAACATCATGTTATTTTGAAACCACAATTGTATGATACTTACTACAAATCCTGAAGCCCATATTCCTGTGCACCATGTGGCCTCTGGAGTGACGTGATTTTCAACTAGGTACGTATAAGTAAGTCCAGGGAAAAGCAGGAGCAGATTGGCCGCTGTGCTCACGATTGCCAGAAAAATCATGACCACTGGCAGATATCTTGAGCTGCACATCTTTACAATTTAATGAACCTGAAAGCACATAAAAATATACCATGAACCCCTTCAATGTATTTTAAAATGTATTTTAAAACGCTGTTCATACAAAATAAAGATTTATACAAATGTCCTTAAGTTTACACACATGCATTTACTGCCCATTCATATACAATATGAATAACATATGCAACACATGCATGTTGTAATTGTTGTAATTAGGCAGACCCATTTGAATAAGATTTTAAGCAAATATTAAGTGGTTTGTTGTTAACTTTTTTGTGATATGATGGTGCAGATGCAGTGTGATCAGTCTGAATCGGACCACAAATTGAACTGATCAGCTTATGCCAATTTTATAAAGATAAATATTACACATTGCAGAATGACTTCTTTTACATCTGCATTTGTTAAATTGTCTTTGTAGATAGATAGCCAAAGCAAGGTTAGGAAACAACGGAAATACAAAAATTTTTAACTTAATTTTACTAAAACACATTTTTGTTTTCTTAATGTAGCAAAGTGTATTACGGTGAGAAAATCTTTTTCTCATAATCGGTGTTCCAGAATTCATCCAAAAATATCTTAAGACCACACCTAGCTTGTTATATACATTTCGAGCACAGCTGGAAAACACTTATAGTTTTAAGTTTTTGTTTTACTTCACAACATCCGAAATTATTTTAAAAACACTGTTTTATAATAGATGACCTGCACTAATGCAATACATCGTCTGCATTACAACACCCAAAAACTGTGCACCTGCAGCATGCATAATTGCCAACAAATTAACTTAAAGTTAAAAAAATCTAAAATAAAAGAGGAAATACTGAAATATAAATATTATATTATAATGTAATATAAATATAATAATATATAATAAATAATAATGTCATGCTAAGACCCCACAAGAAGTGACAAAGAGGGATTTAAAAAGCACTGAATAAGAGCACTTTACCTATACCAGAGAAATCGAAGACTAGTAGTCTTGTTGTGGTAAAAGCAAGTGATGTGTTGTGTTAAGCAGGAGTGTTTGAGCAATCCAGAGAGATAGAGGTGTCCTAAATATCCCAGGATGAGGAACCACAAGAAGCACCGTCATATACAGCTGATTTCCTTCTTCCTCTCTTGGTTACAAATGCGCACACACATTTTTGAGGAAATCTCTGAATCCTTGTTATATACATATATGGTCAAAACCTGTTTGGTTTAGTCTTTGGATCAGAATTCAAGCCACGACAATCAATACAGAATGTCGCATGTACATATATGCATTTCATTTCCACATTATATATATTAAAAAGAATTTACATACAACAAGCTAAGAAAGTTATATAACTGACAACCACATAATGTAGTTATATATTTTTAAAGCTATACTGTCAGAAGTGGTTTCATTTTAAAATTGAAAACACAGTGGCATTGAGCGTGACATTGTCACCTCATAGCTCCATCATCCATAGTTCCATTCTCACCTTGGATTACTGTCTGTGTGGACCTTTGCATGTTCACCGTTTATTTATATGGGTTTCCTACTGTAGGATTTCTCCTGTTCACTCCCATCTCACCAAACCTGCCAGGAGGTGGACTGGTGACTTTAGATTGTCCCCGAGTGTGAATGAGTGTGTAATAGTGTGTGTGGCATGAAGCCTGAGCATAAAATACTACATGGCAACTTTGGAATAGATACACTTTAGACAACACTTTAGAGAGCACAAATCTTTAGACAACTTAAACATTATACACTATATGGACAAACGTATTGGGACACCTGACTTTTTTAGCCATATGTTGTTCTTTTCCAAACTGTTATAGCAAAGCTGAAGGCACAGAATTTTCTTTTAATGCAGTAGCATGAAGTTTTCCCTTTACTTGAACTAAGAGACTCAAACCTGTTCCAGCTTCCAGAGAAGACCTCCTGCTATAGGCCTCAGGCCTCCTCACCTCACCTGACATTTATCAGTACCTAACTTTACTAACACCCTTGTATGAAGGAGCACAAATCTCCACAAGCACACTCTTAAAATCTAGTTCTTCTTCCCAGAAGAGTGGAATTTAAGAGCAACTTGGGACTAAATGTGGAATGCGATGCTCAAAAAGCACATACTATATTTATGACCAGGTGTCCACAAACCTTTGGCAATAATAGTGTATCTCTTGTAATACAGGATTTCCCAAAAGTCTTCATACAAAGGGGATATTGACATTTTAGTGGATGTCTAAAATAACTGGAATAGTTCTTACTGTAATCACAGATTTGCACACTTATGTTTATGTTGTGGCTCACTAAATTTATTTTCCAGTCAGTGATTACAATTTCTATTAAAATAACACTTTTTTGGTATACGACAGAGGTAAGGAAAGATGCCACTCTGTTTACTTGTCTTTATATTTATAATTACTATTAAATATGGTCAGGGATGGGCAGTATTTATGATACATGTATTTCAAATATAAAATTTGATTTTGACATTAGTAGGTGATAGGGTTGATTAAAATGGCTTCATATTTTGTATTTTGTTAGTTTTCAAATACTGTAAAATACTTCGTAAGAAATTCTACATGATGACATGATGGCCTCTAATTAGTGCCTACTCAGTTATTTCCCCAGATTCATTAAGATCAGAACAGAACATTGATCCAAATGGAAGAAGGTGGTCAAAGTAAGAAAGCAGGCTATCACCTTTCAAATAGGTGTCCAATGACTGATAAATATTGTACCCTAATTAAATTAGCTGTTTAGTAGGATCATGATTTTGCATCCCCATTTCATGAATGACTGCCTGACATATAATATATTATTATATTTATGATTAACAATCAAATAATGAATTAGTTAGAAACTAGTGTCTATGAATGAAGGTGCAGTCAGCAGTCTTCTTATGCATGAGTTTTTTTGTCATTTAGTCTTTGTTCCTTATGCAAAGTAGCCCATTGTTACAAAACAACAAAAAACTAAATTAGGACACAATTATGAGTCATTTGCAATCTGTTAAACATTAAACTTTTAGTTACTTAAAAACTAACCCTCATCTGGAAGATCACAAGGATTATGTATGTCAATATTTAATCTGTTAACTGGTCGGCCAGAGAAATGTTGCTATCAAACATTTTACTTTATCAACTGAGTCAGTGTAATGGTGAAGGAACGGATCAAACAGGTCAATTGATTTAAGGTTGGCGAAGAAATTTCATGCTCCCTTGTAAAAGTACATTTTTAGTATTTTTTTTTTTAGTAAAATACAAAAATACAGTAGTTAATTTTGATACATGACATGACTGCTGTATTTTGTAGATTATTTTGATATTCTTAAAGTTAAAATATTTGGTATTTTATTTAAAAATACATCTTAGTGACTGAATGTGGTGACTGTGATTCAAAATAATGGCAAAGGATAAAACTGATTTAGACACAATCTTTGTTGATGGTACTACCAAGTCATACATACCGTAAGTATTTCATCAGCTTGTACTGAATCATGAAAACATCAACAAAAAAAAAATATATAAAAAATTCCAGAATTACTGTATGTGGCCGAACGTTTGTGGACACCTGTTCTTCAAACACACCATTTGTTTGTTCTCCAATTGTATAGTATGTATTTTTATGCTAGGATATTTAATGTAGGATTAGGAGACCAATGACAATGCCACTGTGCAAATAGTAGCTTTTAAAAAGACACTTTGCTAAGTTTGAAGTGGAAGAGTGGCACAGAGGACATAAACTAGCAAGGACAACATTTGTGCAAACAATACAACACAGTACATTAAGAAAAAAACAATGCAAAGCAAATTGTATAATAAAGTATAATAATACTGTAATACAATATATAATAATAAATACTGTATATGTAAACATTTGGTGATTTAGCATTAGTTAATAGTGTATGTATATGTATATTTTGGCACAAGTTTTTTAATGTCTTAATGACTCATTCCTCATTAAATTATTTCATGTTTGCTTAAGAAACTTAGCAAGTAGAACAAAATTCATTATTTCTAGATGTTATTCTTCAAAACATGCTGAAAACAAAATGTGAGCTTTGCTATCAGTAGCACTTTGGTTGTGCTATTTTGTTTGTGTGCAATGCTGCTGTGTAAATCATGATTCTGGTTTTGCTCTATAAAGCCCACAGAGGACACGAGGTCCTGTGACGCTGTGTAATTTGGGTTGCGACTCAAGTAGCATGTGTTTGTGACTCAGTCACAAAGGATGTGGCAAGAAGGTTTTTGGATGTAGCAAAGACATTTGTTAGTTGATTACATTTTTAGATATTGTTTTTCTCTAATATCAACTATAAACAAGCCTCCAAAATTAGTCATAGTCAGATGTACTGATTTACCGAGTAAAAAAGCCAAATTTACCAGAGTCACAAACACTTTCTCAGAATAACCAGGAAGATACTGGACTTGTTGAAATTAAAAACTCTCAGCACTGTAATTATTATATCTACTTCAGAAGAGAAGTAGTGGTGGTCAGAATAGGCGGAAATGTTCTGCTAGTTGGTGTGTCAGCAATAAACAGCAATAAAAATAACCAACAAATTTAATTGATGTGACTCACTGGCAATTTGGTTAAAAAAAAAAAAAAAGTCTAAAAAAAATGTATAAAATAAACATTATAACAATGTAAGGTAACGATGAGAAGAATAAGTCTATACAGTGAATCCGATGCTTTTACTTTCTTTAATGTGTACATTTCATTGTGTAAAACTGCTTTGAGACAATGTCCATTGTGAAAAGCGCTTTAGAAATAAACTTGAACTTAAATAAGCAGCCTTTTCTATTAAAGTGTTGAGTGTGTATATAATTTAGGTACAATTTAAAGATAATCATCTCTTTAATGAGATTGTTTATTGAGAATGTAGCTTTTTAGATCAATTCTGTTGGAACTGTTGATATATTAGTCGTCTATTCAGCACTTTTATGCCTGGCACACTTGATATTTGGATACAAGTATAATATGGACAGTTGCCTACATTTTGACATTCCTGTTTTAAACACTACATTGTTAAAGCCTTTGTTCAATACTACATTCATCAACTTTTTTAAACCATGATTTAAGTACTTGAGTAAATGAGCAGTTCTGTACTGTTGACTAAAACGTTTCTGGTGACTAAAACAGTGAATACTTTAGGATTATTATTAAACTAAATATACTATTAATGTCATATACCAATCAGACCATTGCGCTGTGACGTCAATCACATTATCTTATTACATTGGCACCTGTCAATTGGTGGTAGACATTACCAGGAACATTGACTAGGAAATGACCAGGTCTTTTAGTGTCCTCCCAGTGTTCATTAGTTAATAACTACCAAAAATGGTACAACCACAAATTCTCCAAATCCAAATTTTTTTGAACATATGTGGGATGTATTGGAAAAAGTTTGCCCGAGATGCCCCATCTTGCAATTTAAAGACTTAAATTATCTTTTCATTTTCAATAACTATCTTTTTCCTTAGGCTCCTTGTGTCCATCACTGAAAGTGAAAAACAAAACAATGTGTCAGCAATAAGAATGGTTTCATATGTTAGGTATATATTTCTCAGTTTTGCAATAGCTTACTGAAAGGCGTTTCCATTTGTCATCAGAGGAAATGTCATGCAGATTATTTTGTCACAATAAGGAATTTTTCTTTAAACGGAAATATGGCCAGGCTCATGAGTCAAAACATTTCACAGGATAATGCTCTCAGAGTACATGGCATGTTATTGAAATGCAGTTAAACAATTGTTCAACATTACAGAATACTAATAATGTTCATCTGTACAATTTTATCATGTTTTATTGCAAAATAAATGTGACAATTGATCTAAAGCCTATGGTGTTTAATTTATATATTAACTATACATGATCTACTGAAGTATTTTATGCCACAAATGTCATCCTGTACAGCAAGGGTGTCCAATCATTTCAAAGAGGGTCGGTGTGGTGCGAGTTTTTATTCCATTTAAAAATGAAGATCTAAACAGGTGGAATCTTGGTTGGAATAAAAACCTGCACCCACATCAGCCCTTTGTGGAAAAGATAAAGAGTTTTGAGGTGATGTGATTCGAGCACTGTAGTCAAATTTAGCTTTTCCGTCCATAATCATTGCAAAAAAAAAAAAGAAAAGATGCACAAAGGTCATTTCCCCAACTATTTTATTCCATAAAAATAAATGAACTCGGATTATCTACAGAAAAACTAACATGCATAAAAATATTTTTTGCAGCAATTAAGATTTTTAGCACTTAACATGTCAACTTTTGCCCCTGAAAGTTCAAGTTTCACATAAACAGATGAAACATGAAACAGATCCTTGTGTATTTTACACAACCTTGAACCTAGCCCTGTTCCTTCAAAAAAAAAAAACAGCAAAATCCCTGAACAAGAGACAGGGATGAAGGTATGCAAAATGTCTTCAAGAATGAAAGAACAATGAAAAGACTGACGTTCAGAAAGATGGCTCAGCTGCCAAGGTTGGAGAACATTTGAGTAATGGTGGTCTGCCTTCTGCCGTTCTGCGCTGACGAAGCTGAAGAAGACACTTGTTTGGAGTTTTTCCTAAATGTTTTAGATTCGACCTGGCTGCTGGCTTTCTTCCCAGATTTATGTCCATCCACATTCTGTCTTGAGGAATGTGGAATAGTGTCTTTTTCTGTCTTGCTCTCCTCGCCTGGGCTCGTACTGCTGTTGGATGAAGGGCTGCTTTTCTCCCTCAGTAAATACCCATCAGCGGAGCCTTTTCTGCGGTCCACAGCATTCTCTTGGTTCAGTTCCTTTTGCAGGCGCAATGCCAGCCTTCTGTCCTCCTCCTCCTGTAGCATCCGGCTCCTCAAAACCTCCTCCTGCTCAGCCAGCTCCTGCAGGAAAATAGATCCACAAGGAGGCGACACAGGCAGTGGAGAGTTACAAGGCTTCTTACAACTGTCAGGTTCCGCTTGTTCACTATGTCCACTTTTCCTTTTAGAACAGATGCTGGTTCTGCAAGGAGTCTCAAAGAGTTGTGTACTAAAGTCTGAATCTGAGCTCGATGTAGATGGTTTACTACTGAAATTTGAGATTTCCATTTCAACAATTGAGGTATCTGTAGAGCTTGGAGTGTTCAGAATATTCTCCTGGAAATATATGTTAGGAACAAGGGGGATGGGGGTTATTTTTGTACTGACCAGAAAACATACACATTTATATAAAGAGAACTTTTAACTAAAGTCATGGGCACCTTATTGTCCAAAAGAGAGGAGGATTGTTTGGTCTCACCGTGTGGTGGTGTATAAGGCACTTGGCACAGATATCTAAACGACAAACATGACTGAATTATAATTACTTACCGGTTTCAATCATTTAATTTATAATTACACAAGGAATAAATCAATAAGCAAATAAGAGAAAATGCTGTTCAAAACAATAGAATTACTTACTTCTCAATATGTCCCATATTGGATTTCTTTTTCTTAGTAGCATCATTGACTTTACTATTCCTCTGAGTTTCCAAAACTGGACTCGAGTTCTATAAATAATACAACAATGATTTTCTTTTTATTCTTCATATCTGTGCATCTGCCAAAGTTGACATTATAATTTCACATGGCACTGCTATCTATAAAAGCACTATATGGGTTTGGGAGTTTAAATGATTAACAACCAACATTTATGTGACACAGATCAACAGGATTAGTGTGCAGATATCAAACTTCAATTGTTCGACAACATGTCTATAATTTCCAAAAAAGCAAGAAAGCAGTGTGAAATACTAAATACACTGTCAGTTACATTGCACTCGGTGCAAAACTAGAACTGTTTCAACAAGAACGACTCTGAATAACAGAAGCTGGCTTCCTACAACATTTCCATAAATACTGCTTTAAAAATAGGCCTAACAAAGTTTAAACTGTGTAGACACTCACCAGTTCTTCACTGAGCAATCTCGCCAGTCTTTCATCATTCTCTAGCTGTCTCTCTTCCTGCTTCCGTTTTTCCTCTTCCAATCGATCCTCTTCTTCTGCCAGGAGGCGCTGGATGTATTCCTCACTGGCCCTCCGCTCTGCCTCCTCCAGAGCTCGCTTCTCTTCTACAAACTGAAGGCATACAAACAGTTTATGATGTGATGAGTCACTGTTTCTTAAATAAATATAGTAGCGGCAAAGTGCAAAGAAGGCGATGGGCCTTATTTTGTTTTAATTCCACAGCTGTGTGTTTTTCATTACGCATACTAGTCTAATATATCAATATTAAGTATTAAATATGGGGGGAAAAAAGCTCACCTTGTTAATCTCCTCTTCATACTCACGCCTGAGCTCACCTGGCTGACTGACTCTGGGTTTTTGTATAAACACTGTGAGAAGAAAGTTAGAATGAAAATTCAGATTTGTTGCATAGTTTTCGAAATTCAATTGTGAACTTGGTATTAGACTGACATGTAGCTGTATAACCAAACCACAGTACAGGTATGCAGACATACATTGTATAACTTCACAATCTAATGTATGATCTAATGCTTTGTTTCGTGTTTCTTATGTCTCTGAAGTATATCTGGATGGAGTTAATCCGCATAAAAACACCTAGGTCATCAATGTTGATCGAGCACCCAATGTTGAAAAATGCCAATCAGAAACAATTTTGGAATCATGGAATTAGGCCAAAAACAGATATAGTACACCAACCTGCAATAAAATGTGCTGCTTTACTTCACAACACCTACAGGCAGCATGATGGGTAAGTAAACAACACCCTGATCCTGACTGGTTGGATGTGCTTTTCTGATACTAATCAATGTTTATTTAGAGCCCACTTTTAGCACACTAAATATCCCCATAAGTAAACATTCATTGAGGTCAAAATTTCCTGTCTTTGGTCTCTTAATTTCGGGTGTACAGCTGTTCAGTATTAATGTTTTTTTACTACATATTAAAAGCTCCATGTTTATAACAGTGCACTTACCGTTCATATCCTCCTCCTCATCAACTCCATTTAATCGCCGCTGACACTGTGTGGGGAAAGCGTCCTGTATACGCCGCCACAGCTCTGCGTTCACTAAGGTCTTGTTCCTGCCGTTAAGTCTAGCCCAAGTAGAGACGCGTTTTCGGCAAAGAGGGCAGCATATGTTGGCCTTGTCCACCGTCTCCAGGAAGCATGGTTTACAGAACGTATGAGTGCATGGCAGTGTGACCGGCTCCAGGAAAATCTCCAGGCAGATGGGACACAAGCAATCAACCCGTTTTAGTTTGCCATCCTGCCCCAACTCCAGGTCTTCCTCTGATACAGGTGGCATCACTCTGCTATGCTCTCTTTGCATGCAGATTTCTCACTCTCTCTCTCACTGGTCTGTCAAGGTAAAAGCAGAGGACATGTTACTTTCAGAATCAGATTCTGGTTTATTGGCCAAGTGTGTTGACACACACAAGGAATTTAGTTCCAGCCGTTAGTGACTTTTAAAAGCACAGACATAACACTATACATCTAGTTTAGACTATACAAGACAAGACAAAAAACACTATACCAGATGAAATGTGAGACAATACGAGTATAAAATAGGAATACAGAGTATATGACAGATCAGTAATGTACATAAAATGTGAAAGTGCATGGTAGTACAAATTACAGTATTGTGCGTCAGGTACTAGCCTGATGTATATAACAATGTATCTGTGTCTTATTATCTCATATAACATTAAACATAAAGCATCTGTCAAACGTTTAAAAAACCCTACCCTATGAAGATTTAATTTGACCACACAAACATAAATAAACTGAGGGACTTTATTTTCATTGACAAATCCTCCTTTATCATGAATAGATGCTTTTGGCAAAAGGTATTCTTCATCCAGTTCATCCAGAGCAATTCAAAAAATTTAGGTGCAGTTACTGGGCAGGTCATTTGATGACAAAACACTTCAGCTGAATGTTTGCTCTCTAAATAGCTTGGATGTATCTTCCAGTTGTTGTCTTATTGTATGGTGAAGTATGGACTGGTAGATATATTGGGTCAATTTTCCTTTCACCTTGAATGAATCTTAAACATTCCCTGGTCCAAAACAAACCCCAAATTATCCACCTCCGTTCTTTATTGTTTGTGAGAGACAATCTGATACTATCTCTCTTGTTCTGTCATATTAGTTCTTCTGTTAGAGACAAAAATGTCAAATTTAGATCCACAGAGCATTATTTCAGACCCTCACTGTCCAAATTCTTGTTTTTGCCTTAAACAATGTTTTAACAAAAACTTTTAACAAAAACAGTTGATGTTTATCTGTTAACTTTTCTGTAAGGCGTTCTACACCTTCACTTTCTAATGTTTACACGAGAATGTTTACTCATGTTTTTCTCTCTAACTTACTGTATACGCACGCATGCACTACCAGTCAAATGTTTGGACACACCTTCGTATTCTTGTTTTCAGTTGGGTTTTCAACATTATATATTAATACCAAACACATTAAAATTATAACTGAACAAATATGGAATTATGTATTCAACAAAAACATGTTACTCAGAATGTTTTATATTTTGGATTCTTCAAAGTAGCCACCTTTTGCTTTGATGGCAGCTTTCTACAGTATTGCCATTCTCTCAGTCTGCATCATGGATTTTCAACAATCTTGCAGAGTTTCCAGAGGTGTTGACTGCTTGGTAGCTGTTTTCCCCCTCACTCTCTGGTCCAACTCCCAAACCATCTCAACTGAATTTAGATCAGGGAATTTTGGAGGCCATCTGGAGGTCATCTGATGCAGCACTCCATCACTCTCCCTTTTAAACAAGCAGCTCTTACATAACCTAGATGTGTGCTTGGGGTCATTGTCATTATGGGAAAAAACACAAATTATGATCCCACTAAGTGCAAACCCCAAAAGGATGGCATGTAGCTGAAAAATGCTGTGGTAGCCATGTCACGTTCAATGTACCCTCAATTTTGATTAAATTGCACAACAGGGCACCAGCCAAGCACAATCACACCATCACACTTCCCCACTCTGAACCATGGAGTTGAACCACACATTTAGGAGACTACCTATAAAGTTCTTGAGAACTTCCTCTTCTCTTTACTTCACTGAGAGTTTATTGCCATAATATGGATTTGTACAGTAGTTGAACGAGCAATTGCCTCTGTACTCACCCTTTCCTCAGCACAAGACAAATGATGGACTAAAGAACATTTTGAAAAAAAGCTAGATGTGTCACAAATAAACTCCTGCAAATTAAAAACCATTCCAGATGACGACCTCGTGAATCTAACACCATGCCATGAGTTTGCCAAGATGTGATTAAAAGTTTAAGAAGCTACTTTGGACAATCTAAAATCTAAAATATATTCTGGTTTAACATTTTTTTTGTTTACTACATTATTCCTTACGTGCTCTTTCACAGTTTGGATGTCTTCAGTAGTAATGTACAATGATGATTATAACGATGATAATTGGAAATTATAAAAAAGAAAGTAAAACCACTAAAGGAGAAGATGTGTCCAAACTTTTACTGGTACTGTATATATGTAGTGTCACATCTCCTTTCTACTTATTTTGCTTTAATTATTAGAATAGTGTTTATTTGTTGTTTGTTGTATATTATTACCTTATAATACTTGAACCCAGTTCACCTGAGCCTCTGTACCTCAGTCCATGTCTCGCGGAGCGCCGCTTATACACGCAGACGGGTTATAAATATGATTAGCAGGCTAGCTTGCTATGCTATGCTATGCTATGCTCAGCTCAAGACAAACGCTAATTAAATATTTTAGTAAACTAGAGATCAAAATAATTATATTTCACACACTGGCTGGACTCTACCTCATATTAAGTGAAACACAACTACACACATGTAATATAAACATTTTTTCTATCGCTAGCTAGAATGCTAACTGTTTACCTCACACAGGCCCCGGTCCCAAAAATCCCGGGAAAACTCGTCTGTGAACGCAGCAACCACGGTTCAAGACAAGCAGGTCAAATTACTTTCAAAGTAAAAGTAGAAATTGCGCTATGAGGGAAACCAGTATATATTTCTTTTCAAAAAGATCAAATCAATTGATATTAATATATTTTCTGTCCATTAGTGAGGTTAAAGCAAAACAAAGAACCTGTTAAAATACTGAATAATTTGTTATTTATTTTTTTGGCAAATAAAGAGCCTCCTTCAATAGAAGGATTGCATGACATTGATTCCTGTATCATAGTAATATAAAAACTATAAATCCTTTACTATTGAACAGATATTAAATTTCAGACAACATGCACCATATTACGTTTTTTTTTTTAAACTCAGTGTGTGTTTCGGGATTCCACTGGTTGAAGCAAACGGTTCTTTTTTCTGTTGTTTTTGTTTGTTTGTTAAAAATGGGAAGTGGTAGCAAAGTGGTTAAGATGTTAGACTTCTGATGGGAAGGTCATGAGATCAGATTCCAGCATAACCAAGCTGCCACTGTTGAGCACTTGATCGAGGATTCTATCCCATAACTGCTCAGCTGAGCTGTATAAACCGAGAGGCACTCTGGATAAGGGCATCTCCCAAAAGCTGTAAATGAACATCTTGCAGAAGCTTATGGAAAGTCATAGATTAAGGATGCTGTTTTATCCCCACCTAAACACGGCCTTTCTGAGCTCTAAACTCAAACCATTTCTGTACAAACAATAAACATGCGCTTCCGTGTATGCAGCTTCCACTCTATGTTTTCTCCCACAGACCACATGCTGTGCACAGAACAATATTACCCATATGACTAAAGGTTTGTGGACACTTCACTATGGCTTGGTTTCATTTGCTTAATGAGCCTCGTGAGAATAACATGAGGTCAGATATTATTGTCAGGTGAGAGAGTCTGATGTGCAGTCGGAGTTATATTCCATCCAGGTGTTCAGTGGGGTGCAGGTCAGGGCTCTGTACAGGATACTCAATTTCTGCCACTCTTACCTTGATAAATCATGTTTTCATAAAGTTTACTTATCATGCAGGTGCATTGTCATGCAAGGACATGGCTCCTTAATTCCAGTGAAGGGAAATTCTAATGTTACTGCATACAAAGGAATTCTGTACAACATGCTTTCAGCTTGTGTCAACAGTTTGGGAACATAAAAGCTTGTATCTATAAAGATTTGGCTGCAAAGTGTAGCTCTCATTTTAATGTATAATAACTTTTAAAATAGTAGATTCCAAAATTGTATTGTAATTAAACAAACATTAATGATCTTACCGCAATATAACAAAGTAATTCTAGGTTTGAAACTTTCGAACCAGTACACCCCATGGCTACTTACATTTTACATAAATCTGTAAATGCAAAAAATATATCATATACATACTATACATAGATTTCATGACAAATTGAACACATAGATCCCCTGCTTCTTTTAGGAATTTATTTGATAAATAATAATACAGTATGGGTTCTCCAAGTATTGTAAATCATGAAAAATATAACATATTGAAACCCCTGTATTGGAACAGGTAGACAGAAAATGTCAGTGGATTATTTGAATATTTGTGCAATAGTTTAATTAATTGATTCTTATTTAATGGTTGATTTTAACAAACCAACCCTCTGTGTTTTTCTTATAGTCTTATAAACACATGCCCACTCATTCAACTCCTGGATAAATGTCAAATGTCTTTAGAAGTGTCCTCAACAGGCACGCTTGGCAAATGAGATGTGGTTTCATGAGGTGAAGGTGTGGGACTCTTAGATATTCCTCGGCGTCGTAATCCAGAGGGTTCCACAGCTGCTTCTAGCACCTTTATATTCACAGACAAGAACAAAGTTTTATATTATAAAAGATCAAGTATTCAACTAATACATTATCAACCAAGTCAAGTTTACCTGATTCTCAGCCAGTGCTTCTTTAGCCATGTAATATTCTCTCTTGATCTTAACCTCTACCTCTTCTGGGACATCAGGTACCATCCAGTCAATCATGCGACCAATTAAGAATACCACATGCTGAAACAAAATTTCAGAGAGATTTTAAAAGTTCTACAAAAGTCTAAAAATCAGAACTATTTTTTCCATACGAATTGCATGCATTTAGAAAGACCACACCTCAAATATAATGACGAAACCTAGTCGAATAGCCAGTAGATTATAATACTCAGGGTGTGATGTCCTCTTTCATCCCTAAATCCACGATATCTAAATAAAACATTTCTTAAATATTCAGATATCTAAAAGCCATTTCAGAGTTTCTTTGCACCCTGGCAATAGACAGATATGTTTTAGTAGTTGCAGTTTTTAAATTCACAAATGACCACCAAATGTTATGAAATCACTGCCCCACAACGTCCTGATTTATTAGGAGAGTCTCTGTACCTGCACTGCTTATCACTTTGGGTGAAGTTGTTCGGTGCAACAGAGAGGGTGAAATCAATGTAGCCCTTCAGAGTGCCCTCAGTCGTGTAGCGATAGTAGAGACGTGGCAGGAAATCGGAAGTGAAAGCAATCAGGAAAGCCTAAAGGAGCAGGAAGTTAGACATGGCCAAAACAAAAACACATTAATTTCTCATTAGTGGCTCCACTGATGATGTTTACACTAAAATGCCATTCTTAAAAGACTTTACTCTCAGAAGGTTTACTAAGTAAGCCTTCAAAAGATGTTTTGTTAAGCCATACAAGACACAACAATAAAGCTGTGTTGTCAGGATATGATATAAAGCAGTAATGCTCACGTTGCTAATTACAGCCAGATAGGTGATGACCTCTAGGATTGTAAACCAGATCCCGATGTCCTGTGCCCGCTGAGCCACAGGTCTGCGGTATTCACACACAAATTTCTGTGCATCCAGACGAATCTCCACCCAGTTATTCACCAGGGCAAAGAGTGGTGCCAAGGGGCAGGCCGCGACAAAGATTGTAATGAAACCAAACTGCAGGACTGCAAAAAGGAGTTACGTCTTGATCTTTTGACTCGAATGTATGCATATATACTGTATGTGAAAATGTGCTCAGGACAGTTTCTTAGAAATTTCAGTACTTTTTGTATCTGTCGTTGGTTCTTTATTTTATTACATTTATTCAAGAAAATAAAGAGTTTCTTAATTAATGCAATCAATTATTTTATTTAATCGTTTGTTTAATGCATTAAAAATGAGAATTGTTGACAAATGGTATAAGAGGAATAAATCACTAGAAGGTGTGCTGTTACTGGAAAAAAAACAATGAGTGGGTCTGCATTGCAACATGCTGCAGCACATGACCATGGCATTGATCATTTTCTTTAACAATCTCTTTTAACCATTATGCAATGCAAATAAGCCTGTGATTCACTCTGAAGGTGGACATCTATAAAAATAACTAGTGTTAGGCATGTAACAAGAAAAGATTTACATCTCACCCATTTCAAGATATTCATCAAAAAGACCCTCACACACCAAAAGACTATAATCCGTTTCCCAGGGTGCCACATTGTCTTGATCATTTACTCCATTCTCTTTTTTAAGTTTCCGCTTCTGCCACCATGCCTTAAATTTACTACGGGGGGGTAAAGAGAGAAAATAATTTTTAAGCATTTTAAAGTGAGAGGGGCCTAAAACATTATTTTTGTTTGCTTTTTGTTTGTAAAAAAATAGAGACTTACGGAAGAACAAATTCCTGGACATTGTTGATTATTTGTTTGCCTACCATAATGACCAACAACTCCTGAGCAAGCTCAATAAGACATCCCGAAGCACCACACTGCAAGAAACAATATGAGATCATTGAGACTGCAAACTTTGTTTAAGTGATGTGAAATGTTAATCAATAATTATAAATTTATATCCTCTAAATTAATTTAAAAAGCTTATTAATGAAATAATATCAAGGTAAAAGTTATGTTTTTACTCACGTCTTCATTTCGAATCCCAAAAAGTGTATAATAGTTTCCAGGGTATCCAACAAACCTTTAAAAACTAGCACATGTTATTCATCTGTTTATTTTCACAAGAAGTGAACAGTGTTTGCTGTACGCTTACCTGCCCTTAAAAAATGCAATGTACACAGGAGAGGAGTAGAAGTTGACAAACTGGAAGACGAACACTTTAAGAATAAAAGCATCTTCGTATTTGGTCTGAGTACGGTGCATTTCTGTTGGTTGTGAAGCAAAAAAACATGAGCTCTGCATTATGATAACAACCATGAACAAAACTTCAACACATTCGAGCTCACCCCATTGGGTCAGGATTTGGGCAAGACGTGTGTAGACCTTAGACAGTAACATAATCACCACCAAATTAAGCACTGAGCCGGTGAGACTTGCTATTCTCCCAGCCTGTGGTATAGAGGAAGAGCACATCATTGGGACAAACAAATCTAAACTATTCTGACATTTTGAAATAATAAAAGTAATGTTACTGAATAAAGTTGATACTTACAGAGAATATAAAAAAAGTATTCTGAGACTTATAGATGATGATGCTCAGGATGGTTCTATAGAGAATAATTGCTATCAGGAACATCAAAACTACAGCAACCTGCAGAAATTGTGGTATTAAAATACAAATGGAAAATGATAAATATAAGGAAGAAGTTCATTTCCCTTTCTTTTTTTACTTTACCATCAGAATGATGACCATGTTCCCAGTCACAATGCGCCGAAACCGGCTTGTTTCTGGGAAATGTGGCTCCTCAGCCCCTGTTACAGGGTTATGGACTGTCATTGGTGCCATGGCAGTGAACTCTGGCCTTGGCCTTTCCTAAAATGAAAATGGATAATATGAACACATAAAAGAGCTACAGCATGTCAGATTACAAACTGATGATTCTATGACACACTCTAATATGGAACAGGTATAGTATATTTGATATGAAGCTACTTTCTATGTCAAACCTTTCTGAGGACTAGGACTGGTTCTAACTAAATTTAAAGCTGCAGTATGTGATGGAAAAAACGTGTTTCTAGTACTCTAAAATTACATAATTTAAATTTTAAATCTTAAAACATATTTTTCTAAAGCATATAACTGCTTTGCAATTTACCTTGCTGATAAATGTTTATTTCAAGCTTGCATTACATTTATTTCTGGCCACGTGAAACATGAGTAAAGACTGAAGTAATTCACTATTAGCTCTAAAATTTATTCTCATTAGTCTTAAGGAATATATATATACAGTATGTACATATATATATTAACCGGAGTGGTGTCAGGTTAGGAGTAGGGGAAGGTGGGTTCATGTTAATGCTGAGAACCCTAAAAATGACATACTGCTTTTTTAATTATATTCTTTTCTAGGGTCTTCTCATACTTTCTCCTTACCTCAGTCTCTTCAAACTCGGAGCAGTCCCATTTGTGGGCCAGTACAGAGCAGGTACGCTTCCAGTACTCCAGGAAGGTGACTGCCCAGAGGGACATGAAGATGCTAAAGAAAACTGTTCCACCATTGTCAAATAATAATCCTGCCTGTGGCAAAATAATACACAATTCTTTACTACATATACTCCACACTAAATTACACAGTACCTTTCATGCACATGTATTAGACTCACTTTATATGTATAGCAGATGCTGGAGAGATTCCAGTCACTACAGATGTTACAGATTGGGCACATGACAATTCTGTCACCACTGTTGCAGATCTCTTTACTACGGGAAACATATTATGATCAGAAAGGTTGTGGTAATGATCAGAATTGGAATGTTCTTTTAATAGGTAAACATGTTGTCAATATTGCTCACGCTGGGACATCTGTGACCATTAACCAGATTCCAAAGAGAGACAGGAGGAAGCCTACAACTGCAGCAGGAAGTAACCACCCTGTATAGAACCCTAAAGAGAAAAAAGAGAGAAAGAGAAAGAGAGAGAGAGAGAGAGAGAGAGAGAGAGAGAGAGAGAGAGAGAGAGAGAGAGAGAGACAGAAAGTATGTTTAAATATATTAAACAGTTGTAAGATAGATGTGGGTGGGTAAACCTTGTCATGCAATATTTACATTAAGATAAGACATGCACACCTTATCAAAGCCAAATTTGTTGTTTAGTGAAGGAAATCACAAGCCCTTACATACTACATACAACAAAATACATTCACATGTTTTCATTAAATTTGGATTCTCACATCTTCATACCACATACCTAACCAGGCAAAATAGAGTGCAACCTTCTCGCCAAAATATTCCCGGATGTGGTCCAGAGGCTGGTACTTCTTCCAGCAGCCCCAGCGTGCCCAATATTGGTACAAGATCTGCCTCATGCTCAGGGAGTCAGGGTTAATTTGACTTTTGGGTACCTGATAATTCCCCTTAAAGAAGCAGTGACAAAATAAGTGTAATGGTTAATATGAAAAAGCCACAAAGAACAAGGTTTGTTTGTTATAAACATCTTGTTTTTTATTCCAAAGCTCATCCTGCCAGCTGCATGACTGGGTGTAGCATGGGTTCTAATATGTTCTTAAAAAAGTTCTATATCAGCCAATATTTTTTCATCTTTAAATCATAAACCTTTTGGAGAAAAGAGAAAAAAAAGCAAAGCCTTTTGATATTTTAATACAATTTCAATGTCTGTCATAAAACATGACATGAGAAAGCATTTGTTGCAGACATTCATTGCCTGGCAGTATAGCGTTCAAACATAAAATAGACTCACCTCATGTAAGGGATAGGCAGCAGTGAACACATTCTCACTGACCAGCCTGCCTATCCCAACCTCTCCCCTTTTTAATGCTCCAAACTGTGTCCTCGCTAATATCTCATACAACTACGAGACAAAAATGAAGGATATTATCAGTGTGCCACTATTAGTAGGAGTTACAGTAATTATATCTCAGAATTAGGAACATGTTTTCCATGTAAAAAAAAGCTTGGTAAAATGTACTTCAAGGAATAAAACATGACGTGTGCTGTTGCATGGAAATTAATCAACAATAGCAATCTTGTCTAATTAATTCAGAAAAAAAAGGTGCACTAAGCATTAACATTTGATGTTGGGAAACTACTTCAAAACAAGTTTCCCTTTGTGTAACATCCTCTCTTTCTTCTCTCTATACAAAAAATGCAGGTTGTCATGCTACATGTTACATGAGTCCTTGGTCCTAAAGACTTTGAATTACGACCAGCAGTTAAAGAATATTAATTAAAATCTCTCAGACCAATTATTTTAAAAAATTCAAAAACACAGTGGTAAAATAATGGTATAGAGTGTGGACTGTAGGTTTATGGAGAATGGAATGTACATCGATGTAAAAAAATAGGTTTTTTAATTATTTAATCATATAGCTGTTACAAAACAATATGTAAAAAAAAAAATCTCTGAAAGAACTGTATGTGCATATTATAAAATATGTTGTGCAAGAACAGTTATTAACATTGCATTTTGGGTTTGCAGCTTTCTACTGCATCATTTGGAGCACAAGGAAATGATTAAATCCAGGATAGTCTCGGTGCTGTAACACACCTTGTTCTAACACCTGAAAAGTGTCATAAAACATAAAAATCTGCCTGATTATCTGGTTATTATTTAAGTACTTATGAGCATTAAACTTACAATTTGATGTCTCTGTGTCTTCTTGAAGAAAGTGTCTTTATTTTCATGACCAAGAAACCTGCAATTAAAATATGGACATGATAAATTTACTGTATGTGTGTTTGACTTTAAGGAGGTGGTAAGGAAAGCAAACTCTGTACAAACAATACTGTGTGTGAACACGAGCCCACACTATATTTAAACACTACCTCTACATTCCTGCTTCCTGAAGCACATACATGCATGATTAGCTGATATTTATTTATATCAAGAAGACAGGCACAAAGTGTTTGACTGCCACTGCAGATCGGTAAAAATGCAGGGGTGATACTCTACCTCTCTAGCTTGTTCGAGCGGAACTGGCAGGTGTAGTAGTCTGGTGGAGGATTGGGTACATCCTGAGCTAAGGTATTGGGGATGTGTAACTTTCTGAGAGCTGTTTCCGACCAGTTGGATTCTCGATATGTCTCAACCTGTAAAGCAGATTCAGCAAACACAATAACACATTTAGCCACATTTCCTATATATTCTATAAGGCAAAAATATTATGTGAACACCTGACCATCATACCTATATGTGGCTCTCCATTTTGTTGCCAAAAAGTTAGAAAGAACACAGTTGTCTAGAATATTTTATGTGCTGTAGCATGATACTTTTACTTTGGGGCCTAGCTGAAAGGGGGTCTATGCCTCTTTGCAATAAGGCATGGTTTGGCAATATTTATGTAGATGCACATAAGTGGCCTGCACAGAGCCCTGACCTCAACCCCATTGAACACCTTCATTGTTCATGAGATGAACAATGCCAATGGTTTTGAAATAAATATTCAGCAAGCACATTTGCACGTAACAGTCAACAGTCCACATAATTTTGTCTATATAGTATATTTTGTATGGCAATATAGTATATTTTGCAGATCGTTTATAAAGTTTCTGTAAATTTTATATTCCACCTGTGTGTCCTACTAGATTCACCTGCAATGGTACCCGGAGGCTGATCTCCTCTGCGTAATAACATAGCACTTTCCAGGGGGCATTCAAAAGCACGTATGTTGTCTTTGTCTTGCCCTGCACAACCTCTTTCTAACAACAGACACAATTTCATAAAACATTAAAAATTAAGCATTAAATATGAAGGGAACAACATTGTTGTTTAGCCAAATAGTTTATTAATATTCCCAAATGGAATCAGACACTGTATACAGACGTGTATTTAGCAGATTTGTTATAAAAATCAACACTAAAGATTTGCTGTTGTTATTCCTAAAAAATAAATCCATGTTTATAATAACAGAGGAATGTTTAATATAAATAATCTAATCAAACATTCTCACTCAATATGAACATGTTTGTTTCTTTAGAAAAATACAGAGCATCTATATTGCAGATATTTAGCAGATTTTGGAATGTGCTAATGTTTGTGTGCTAAATGGAGTGGTATTTATGTATCAATACCGATCATGATACATAATACTGACCATCTCCTGATGCAGGCCAGAGGTTTGCAACCTGGACAGGAAATCTGTCCTCCACTTTCTGTGGATATCATTTGTGGTGTTAAAGGATTTTTCTTCTGGTTCAACAGACTGATTTACTGGCTCCTCCCATACCAGCACAAAATCTGTTGCAATTTCAGAAGAAAGAATTTTATGAATTTTATGAATGAACACTCATTCATCATATGCTTACATCATGTTGCACAACTGAATCATTGAACATTAAAAAGTAACAGCACAAATATACAAATATAAACAAATGTTCAGCAGATCAACTAGTTCTATGTTATTTAGAGTTACATTTAGTGATTAGCATGTTTCCTCGATGATCATTAGTAAAATCATAACTATATAAAATAGTCATCAGATACATGAATAAATGAACTGAAAGTGAGCAGAATTTGAACATGAATGTTCTGGTTTGTTAACTCCATTCTTTTCTTTTTTTTATTGCATTCACATACAAACACATATTTAAAAAAATCAAAGGCAGACTTACCAATGCACGTGACTCCATCACTAAACACATTCGTATCCATTTGAGGTGACTGTGGGGGATCCATGTTATGTTACTTATATATACTTATACTTATTAAATATACAGTAGATGTATAACTTGTTTAGGCAAACTAGTATGAATATAATGCAAGGGTACACAAAAAAGACATTGTTTTGACTCACCAAATATGCAAAGCAATAGTGGGGATTGCAAATGTATATGCAATGATGTTTTTTAAATTCTGTTAATCTTCTACAAATCTAGATGCTAAAACGAATCACTTATTATTAAGACCTTGAATGCACTCACTAAAAGAGGGAATAAAAGGGTCTAATCCTTTCTCTACACTCTCGGTTTCTCAAACACACACCCATACACACACCCACACACAAACACACCCACCCACCCACTCATACACACATGCAGGCATGCACACTTACTCCAGAAACATCCATGGTTCCGTAGTTATGGTCAGCAAGCTCAGAAAGGGTGATCAGAGTTTTACTGTCTTCAGCTTCACCCTTCTGCTTCATTATAGCTCTTTAGCATTAGCCAGCAGCCTTCTTCTTTACTTACCTTTCAACTGTATAAGGTCTTTCTGCAAAACATGTCAATAAGGCCTAGAATGTTAGAAGTAAATGTTTAATGCAGCGTTACATAGTAACTACAGATGGCTCGTGGGAATAAAAAAATATTAACAAGCTGATAAGTGTTTGATTTCTTACAGTACAACTGAATAGAGTGTGTGGACAAAATGAACCTAATTAGCAATGATGTGTGGCATAACAAATGTAAATAGATCCCTAAAGGAAACAATATGCACACAATTCCCCATACAGAGGAAACACCACACAACGCATATGCCACGTGTACAAGTCGAGAGATTTAAGAGACTTGTCTTTCTCTCTCCTGAGTCTGTGTATGAGCCCTCTCTGAGTCACCATCAGTGCCAGTGTGATGGTGCTGGTCAAAATATTTGTTATAACACCCAATGCAAACGTAGTAGGAATATTACAGTATGACTTGTAGAGAAGAGGAAAATAGAAAAAATATATATTAAAAAGCCATCCAATAAATATACTAAAAATGGTTCATTCATATCATGCTGAACATCACTCTGTTGGAGCACCTTGGCAATGATATCTGTAAAAAATGCCTGAGAAGCTGTTAACCTATTTCTCAAAACATTAAAAGGCTTTTCTCTGCATTATCCATATTAATAAAGAATAATGATGGTCTTCTGCTATTGAATTATAAGCTTATTTGTTATGTGCAGCTGTAGTGTAACTATATTACAATCTCATTTGGCTGTGGGATGCAGGGAGCCATGCAGGGAGCTGGGTCACTTCAAAATTCACCACAGAGTACACAAATCCCATTGCCCTCATTGTCCTCACAAGTACAGTGTCAATGTAAACCAGCCTGTTTGTAAGCACATAGCTGTAGTTTGAATAGTTTTAGTTACATGACTGCCAAATATATTTCCACTGAATTTACAATTGATTCTAGCTGGAATTTTACTCGCTTAATGCTTACCTGTTGCTGACCGAACCTTCTCTTCTCCTCTGTAACGTTTCTCACCTTAGGGTCTTATCCTTTAGGAAATATTCTACAGGTTCAGAGAATGGTTGCACAGGATGTGGCACTCACCATAACCCTTTCTCTCAAGCAAGATATGGTAGAAGGCAGGGCAAAAGAACGATGAAAGATGTAAGGGGAGTGTTTCCTTCTGTTTGCTGATAAGGAGGAGTCTCTCAGCACCACTTACATACACACACATCTATAAACTCTGTACTTCTTTGAAAGTATAGTAACAAGATGAAGCTGATGGAAACAATAATGTTTATGTTTTACACACCTTGCAATTAATAGTATTTGCTTGTCAGAAAACCGATATCCCACTTATCACTTGATCTGGTGTCTACCTAAGGTTTTTATTTTTTCAGGAAGAAAAAAACTTGGAAGAAATGATCAGGCGTGTTTTGTTGGCTCAGGAAGAGCATTTTGTTTTTTAGCATTATGGATTTATTGACACAGAAGGTTGGCTAGTACTAAATCTAAAAAAAAAGCTAATCTTAATACAACAATATAGCATGATTTCTGAATGTCAATCTCTCAGAAAAACAACATGTAACCTAAAGCAGGATATTAGACATGGGCTAAACCTGAGGGTCTATTTGTGCTGCCCAGATAAACATTGTTCCATCATATGGACATTAAACCATAATACATGGACTCGTGTTTCGGTGTTTTGAGATTTTTTATTAGATTTTTTCATGAAGAAAAGAAGTAAAGAAACATCCACTGCAGTCAGGTATACAGACGAGCAGGTGAAGTCCCTTATTTGGAATAACTTCTTTTAATCTAAAAATTGTCACACATTATTTGAATCTTCTCTGAAGACTCTGAAACACTAATGAAACACAGTATATGGGCTGTATGTTCACTAGGCATATTTCAGTCTAACAGGTAGGAATGTCAGGCATGTTTGGAAACACACATAGAAGACATCAAGTGTAGCTAATTAATATAACATTGAAGTTTAGAAATGAGGTGAGACTTCAGGACTTTAATTATGGAAACGGAAAGAGTGGGCTCATGCTTCTATTTCGTCGAAAAACTAATGAGCGGGAATCCCGGCCAGGCTGTAAAGTGGATGAAGAGGAGGATGCTGATGATGAGAAGGAGCATGCAATAACTGCTAGTTTTCACCTGTTATTTTAATAATATATTGTTCCGCTTTGTTTATCTTTCCATTTCAGTTTGCACCAGCAGGCAGTAAGTGAGTTTATTGGCACCCAGTATGATTTCCATTGCATTCGTTTGCAGTGGTTTATCAGTCAGTAGCATTAAAATAATCGTATTAAGTTTCCGTTTCTCCACAGATGCCGTCCAATGTGGAAATAAAAGCGTGGCTGCGTGACCTCGGTCACGTGACCGAGCGCGCGCGCGAGCTGAGCGCATCGGACGGAACCGTCATTCGGCAGCATGACACATTTTTCCGCACGTCGAAAGCGGGGCGTCTGAAGCTGAGGGACTTCCTGGTGAGTCTGCGAGCTGGAAGACTCACAGAAATACCACGAATAATAACTAACGCATTCATACTGACCCCCCGGTACTCGCTTTACAGAATGGAAGTGGACAGCTGATATTCTATGAGAGAGAAGATATGAGTGGCCCCAAAGTGTCCAACTACTCCATCACTCACACTGATGATCCTCAAGGCCTGACTGTAAGCACTTCAATATCACTGCTGATCTCACAGGACTCCAAAAACATGCACTCATTAAAAATCCCCTACATACATTATATGATGTTTATATATATATATATATATATATATATATATATATATATATATATATATATATATATATATATATGAATGTATATGTGTGTGTGTGTGTGTGTGTGTATGTATATATATATATATATATATATATATATATATATATATATATATATATATATGAATGTATATGTAGTGTGTGTATGTATGTATGTATATGCGTGTGTGTGTGTGTGTGTGTGTGTGTGTGTGTACGTATATACACGTACACCCACACACATACATAAAGTGTGTGTGTGTATATGTCCTTGTCAACTCAACATTTTCAGTTAATGGCTTCATTAGTTTCTGCATTCAAATATTAATTAAATTATTAATTCATTAATTCATTGGATTAATTAATCAGCTTCATCCTGATCACAGTGGATCCAGAGCCTATGCTTGGAACACCTTGTGCCAGTCTTTCTTAAGGCACCATACATGTAGACACGTGTGTGTGTGTGTGTGTGTGTGTGTGTGTGTGTGTGAGAGTGTGTGTGTGTGTGTGTATATCATCACTGGATCCTTCCTGTCTTAGAAAGGTGAGATGTTTTGTGTGTGTGCATGCAGAAAGTACTATCTGAAGCATTAGGACAGGTGGGCCAGGTGAAAAAGGAAAGAAGACTGTATATGGTGGGACAGACTCGAGTACATGTGGACTCTGTGGAGGGCCTGGGAGACTTCATGGAGCTTGAGGTATAGTAAGGCTTGTTCAAGATGCACAAAGAAAGAGTGTAAAATAGTTGGCTGCTAAGTGGTGTGTGTGTTTGTGTGTGTGTGTGTGTGTGTGACTCTGTATGTATGTGTTGAATATTGATACAGGTGGTAATGAGGGAAAACCAGAGCACAGAAGAAGGAGTTGCAATTGCCCACCAATTGATGCAGGATTTGGGTGTGAAGAAGGAGGACCTGATTGAAGGTGCATACATGGACCTCCTACATGCAAAGGGCCATCAGAATGGAAAGTAATAGCTATGTTATGAATATCTGTTCAGTTTTGACAATACAACTTAATTTTTTTTGTACTGCTGTTTGTTTTCTTTTCAAAAAGGAGAAAATAACCAACATAAGGAAACTGTAGTGTAACTGTAGTGTAAGTTCATTTAAACCTTTTATTCCATTGCCCACATTACTAAATTATTACATTACAATACAATTTAAAAAGTATGAGTTAGTATGGAAATCTAACATTTACCAAACTATGAAACCTGTCTGTCTTATTTAATGAGTCCTGGCCATCTGTAGGCTATTTGGAGTACTCTCTAGATATACAGAATCAACATAATGCTCCAAGTGCTATCATTATTGGCTGGAGCTGCACAGCTAATACACTTGTGCACTATTGCACTTGTCTGTTATATGTCAGAGAGAGGATAGACCAGGAATCCACTGAAAGAGTTGTAGCCCTGTGTGTCTGCACACAGAAACCTCCCGAGCACCAGCTCGACGTAAACCTGGTTGCCTCTTTTCAGCTGAAGGAGTACAGTCTGTGTAGCACTGTCCTCCGAATCCTCACGGTTGTCCTCCCAAGAGGAGGCTATCACTTGCCCCTCTTTCATCAGCTGTACCTTGTGGTAGATTCGCTCTCCTTCTGCTCCCAAATTAGAGTAAACCGTGTAGGAGAAGGAGTAAAGGCCAGACCGTGGAGCTGTGAATGTTCCTGTGCACATAAAAATATACAATCACCTTAATCTCTCTAGCTTTGTGTTTATGATTTTGTTGGTTTGGAACCGTATTAAAACTACATTTAAATATAAAGGACTTTGAGTTTTCCTGTGTTTAAGGTTTAAAGTTAAACCACTAGGAAGATGATTGCAGTCTCTGCTGAAAAACCCAACTAAATCTGACCAGGCTGAGCTGTTCAAAATGTCATAGATCATATTTGCCAAATGGTAAATGCACGTTGAATAGGAACAGTTTCTCAATTATTGCTGTTAGTTTTATTGTAGAAACTGTTTTAAAGATTCTACCAGACTAACCAGCTCTTTTTGTTCTGTGCAAAACCAGACTGGATTTCTTTCTAAGCAAATAATACTCACCCAGTGAAGGATTGTACCCATAGCCATGGTTGAGAGTGACATTGCAATACGAAATGGACACATTTTTGTTGAAAGGACCATAACATCCAGTTATAGGTAACATTGTAGCTGCAAATGATACATTATGTCCACCTGGGTAACAAAAAAAGACAAGGACGTATTTCAAGTAAGCAAAATCACACAGATACAATTTGTCAAATGATGGACAAGTGGTTGAACTGCTGAGGAAAACAGTAAATGTTACCGGTAACTTCCTCAATCTGGTTATTGAGACTGTTCAAGTCTTTCCATAGGCCCACCATTCGCATGAAGGTTTCTCCTCGAGCTGGAAAAGAGGTGAAGCCACACAGCAGCAGCCTTTTGGCTTTTTGAATGCACACTCACAGTCCCATCCTTCACAGGGCAAAGTCCCAGTCCAGTTAGCTGTGTGTAACAGAGCAACACCAATTTAATTCACTGGCATAAATATTACATAGACTGATGTAGTAGGAAATATTGAAAAGCATCTTACCTGCAGCTTGCTGTAAAATTTCTAAAGGGCTACTTGTTTGTGCCTTTAAGCATGGAAACAGTGCCCCCAGCAGGCCAAGAACAGCCACTGCAGCTACCTTCATTTTTAATTAGCTCACTGAAGAATCTTGTCTGTATTAAGTCAAGGAACAACAGAATTTAATATTGCTTTTGTAGCTTAGTTTCTCTTCAGGAGAATAAAATAATTTGTGTATTCTGCCATTAAATAATTTTTAGATAATACATAACTGCATGTCATGATTTCTTTTTCAACACTTAAAGTACTTCAGCAGTTTATACTCTTAATAGAGGCAATCAATAAACTACTGATGTGATTTTGCTTCAACTGTGTAGAATGTTTAAGCCTGAAAGTGTGAAACAATGCACTCTGTCAGCAACCAAATTTACTATTTACTAAAATTTTTGATACCCACAACTATATAATCATGCATTTTAAGACTTAAATCAGTACTTTATCATTTTTCAACAGAAAACCTGTTTCAGTTATTATGCCTCAACCGCTTAATCAGATTTAGCTTGATTGTGTGTATATACATAGTCAGTAGTAATACAGAGTATACCCTGTCGTGAAGTAACCAGAATTACTCTACTCTGCTCTTTTCTCACTACAAGAAATTGTGTCAAAGTTTTATTCTATAGTAATCATTTAAGTATCCACAATAGATATAATAGACCTTGGAGTATTAATTTAAAGTCAAATAACTAAACCCAATAAACATGCACCATACACTTAGTTAGCCATTTACTTTCATAGAAAATATACAAACTGACATATGTGTATACACAATGTACATACAAATATTGGTTGCTATTTTATTATTAGCTATTCTGTTATTTGATGTAATGGGGAAATGTATCCGTAAACTAGGTATAGAAATAAAGAGTAAATCTGCTCAGAAATATTGAATCAAAAGAATAATGCATTCATTAGACCAGCATTTCATTCTCACATTTTGCTTAAATGTACATTTTTTAAAAATAATGCAGTTATTCATATACTCACTGTGATTCTGAATGTTCTCGAAGCAAATGATCAGTGGCACAACACGAAGCCTGTCTATGAGGTGTGTGTGTGTGCGCACGTGTGCGTGTGCGTTGCGTGCAGCTGCAGTACAGCATTTGTGTAAGCTGATGGGAATGTGTATGTGTGAAACACATCCTGTCCATTACTGTATCCCATACCTATCCTATGAAGCCCAATGGGAGCTCACAATTTGTCTTTGTGTGTGTCAGTTTTGTATAGTTTTTCATTACACCAGGATCATGTTTTCCAGCACTCTGGGTGTAACACCAGCTATTATGATGATCGTCCATTTGAACCATATATGTACAGATAGAGCGGGTTTGTTTTATTATTGCTGCATTTATTCACTTTATCGCCTGATCAGTAATCCCAAGGCTGAGGCAGATGGAGGATTTTTAGCCTGATTCCCATTAGTTTGACAAGTTTATTGTCATATGTACAGGGTGTGGATCATAGCTAGCGATCTTATCACCTGTGAAAGCATTAACACACTTAATTTTTAAAAGTGCAGCCTGTCCTGCAGGACAGAAAAGATTATGATTTTTTTTTTTTATTTCTTAATAAAAGCAGAAAAAGTAAAAAATTAATCATTTTAAATAAAAACTATTACTATTATTTGAAAGTGTTGGTTAAAGTTTTCCCCAAATGTCTTTCAAAATATTTCATTCCTAAAAATGAAAGATTTTGAAAAAATAATATTGAAATCATTCTCACAGTTGGATCATGAAACTGTCCCAAGGTTGCAGTGAACTTTTAAAAAACATGACCGGCACATCACATAAACACTGTTGCTCAATGTACTAACAAATAAAAAATAAAAAAAACTGCAGGTGCTGTAGATCAACTGAGAAGTGGATGAAGATCAACCTTGTGTCTGTAGACTTTTGAACTTTTATGGTAAATGTCTAAAAGTCTTTGCACAGGTGCCTTCAAAAAAATCTTTATTATCTATAATAATAACTGCAAGGAAGCTGCACAACACCCAAGCATATAGATAATACACTGTATGGACAAAAGTAATGGTTAATTTATTTAGCGATATATGGTTCTTTCCCAATTCTTTCCCAAACTGTTGGCACAAAGGTGGAGGCACACAATTGTATCTAGCATTACATTTTCCCTTAACTTGAACTAAGAGACTCAAAGCTGTGCATAAAGCAGCACCATGAAGATATGGTTTACATCAGAGGTGACCAGACTTTTCTTTTATGAAGGGGCCAAAAAAAAAATTAATTATATAGCAATACCAAATATTATATTTAAAATAAAGATATGGTTTATTATTTATGGTCTATTATTTAAAAATAAATATATAAAAAACTTCTCTGTTATATGATTAACTAATGCAGTTTTATTTTCAAAGTTCCAGTTTCTAGTGAAACCTACAGTACAATGAGAAACATTGTATTGGCTTATTGTATTGTATTTATTGAATAAAGTTCAACACATAATACAGATATTCATTGCAGGACATGAAGTTTTTCCAAATGGTGAAAAAGTGAAAACCCCTTTAAAGCTCTAATTTCATCCCCATTAAACACGTTTGATATTAATTGGAACACTGACTGCAACCCAGGCCTCCTCACCGTACATCAGCACGTGACTGTATTAACACCTTTCTGGCTGAATGCCCACAAATCTCCACAAGCTCACCCAAAATCTAGTGGACCATCTTCCTAGAAGAGTGGAGGTCATTATCACAGCACATTGTGACTAAATGTGGAATAGGAGTTTCAGAAAGCACATACGAATCTTACAGTCTCTATGAGTCCATAAAATGTATCAGTTTGAATTGCTTACCAAGCATGAATACTATCAATATATCTGTTTCTGTTCTGGTAAGAGATTTTACTGGTTTATTTTGTTAAGAAATATATTTTGGATCATAATGTGATTTTTGATTTTTCGCTATTTAATGGAAATATTGTAGAAAATAAAAATAAAAAATAAAAGCAAATTCTCATGACTAATTAATATGTATTTGTTTATTTTGCTTATTTGGCTATAACTATATTTATGATTATGTTTATGGAGGTATAGCCTTCTTCAATCTATTATTAAACACTGCATATCAGAAGAAAGAATAAATAGAAAAGGTCATTGTTCTTCGGTCCTCTTTATTTGATCACATGAGTATAAACATGCATTTCTTTCTTATACAGCTTACAACAGACTTACACAGACTAAAGATTAACAAAAAAGTGGGTTAAAGATTAGCAAAAATATATATTTTGTGAATGTGATTTTACATAGTAAGCAGTAAACCTGTCTCAACAATTTTGAACCTGGGGCACATTTGTGAACTGGAAATCTAACAAACTAATTATCAGATCAGGAATTCAACATGGGAGCCAATGGATACATGGCCTTAATTTTAAAGGATCACAATTATTATTGCAAGGGTCTAAACATGGACAGGGGATCAGAGAAATAAAATAAAAATTAATCTGTAGCATAAAGCAAAAAGCTACTGAACGTGTTGAAATGGCTGTTGTCATCACACAGGTAGCAGCCAGAAGGAAGAATCACATCCAACTTGTCCCCTGTCTGCATTTGCATTGCCATTACAATTGTAGCACTGTCCTCCTGGTCCTGTGTGTTATATTCACTGAGTGCTGCAATCACGCGACCATTTTTACGCAAGCGAGCACAGGCAGCCAAGAGGGCGCCAGGGGCACCTGCATCACTGTACACTGTAAGAGCCAGTGCATAGACCCCTGAGCGTGGCACTGTAAAGATGCCTGTACTAGCATTGTAGCCATCGCCTAAGTTAATGAATATAGACTGGTACTTCACTACAGTGTCATCTCGGCTGGAAGTAAGGCATCGACGAGTATCAGTCAGTGCCACTGAAAAGGCACTGCGGCTGGCTGAGGAAAGAGGGAGAAAATCAGGATCAACACTCAAAGGACAGTCATTTGCAAGTGTTGAATAGCTAGCCAAGGTTTTTCAAGCAAAAGCAGGATAACTCACAGCGCACATTATTCAGAGCAGATTCAGCTCTATCCAGGCCCTTGCGCATCTCATTCAGGCTTATGTTGAAGAAATTCTCCATTCTTATCATCTGCTTTTGCATCAGGCAACAGCCACAGCTCTCAGAATCAGTGAGGCAAACTGCAGATAGAAAGCAATGATCCACTTTGAAATAATCACCTTTTAGTGCATCCAAATAAATACCACAAAAAAAGTTCCCTATAATTTAATTTCTGTTAAAGAGTGATTAACCACTCACTGACACCCATGCTCTTTTATTTTTCTTCTTCTTCATTTATTTATTTATTTATTAATTTATTTATGTTTTTATTTTTACCATTGTCATTGCCAGGATCAGGCTGATTCGCATCTCCTGGGCCATTCCAAGAGTACGGAGAACTGCTTGCAAGAGAATATCCAATAAGGCACAAGAACACAAGACCTGAATTAGGAAAGAAAATACAGTAAAATAAGTTAATTTAGAGAATTGGGCTCTGCCGACTTCCATACCAAAATCCAGTCAATTGTTTTTTTACAACATATACATCTAAAGCCAGACATTACCTGATAATGACTTCTTAGAGCTTTATTTGAAGCTTGAATTTGTTTAAGATACCAATTTCTGCAATTAAGTTAGTCTTACCTCTCATTTTGCTGTGTGATCAGTGACGATGTCTGCCCACTTGTTGCGGAGTTTTAGCTATAAAGGTTTGTCTGGCTCCACCTCTTGATTTCTCTAGGTGAGGAGAGAACCTGCCTGTCTTTGTCCCTATGATAAGCAATATGTAGGACTTGCATTATCTGACATCTGAAGCACATTGTAGTATATTGAGTTACTCCCACACACCATGAACTAGTGCACAATTACTGTACAGGACAGCATCTACTGGGAGCAGAGCAGTTGATCTGATAACCACAATGCACCAAAGATATGCTGTAACTCAGAAGGCCATTTGAGATTGCTTGCTTTTTTTCAGTGAAAAAAATAGCTGCCACATTGGAGCATTGTTTTTTCCAGGACACCTCCTTTATGATTTCGAGTCCACTTTCCATCTAAAAAGAATTGAAATAGTAGCAGCACATATTTTAGTTCTTAAATCTAAGTCAATAGCATTTACGTCTGTGATCTCTTTATTAGTAAATTAACAATTTCCAATGGGAAATCCATTAGTGTCACTGTAATACTTTTAAAACATCTATAAAAACTCTCAAGATTATTTTAAATAATAATAGATATTTAAGACATTTATTGAAAACTACAGATTTTCCTCAGCATTAGATGTTTTTTCAATATTTAATCTCAGCATTTAGAAACACACTGCTCAGCTAGCACTCAAACAGTTAATGGCTGCTGTGCGTTCCTATTTATTCAAGTGGAAAAAGTGAAAAGTTTTATGAACTGTGAGAATTGCTCACTTCTGTTATTTTCATTTATCCCTCTGTCACACTGACCTTCTAATTTAAGCTTTGCTTTATTTAAATCTCCATATAAAGCACTGCACATGACAGTAAACAGGACCAGAGTGAACACTACAGAAATAGCATGCAGAGATTTAATTCTGCTAAGTCAATAAAACAAACAGTATCTATGTAGCTGTTTTCAAAAACTTTACCTCATGTTAATACGTTTAAAAAAATATCAGCATGTAAAAATTTAGTTTGATTAAAATGTTTAAATTCATATAATAGCTCACATTTGTCACAATAAGATGAGTGATCGTTATTAAATGTTCTGATATATTTACCAGTAATCCAAAATCCAAAGGACATAACACAATTTTGTTAATGTTCAACATAGAGGTAATATGGTTAAATAATGTGTATAATGTGGTTAAATTTTGTAAGTTTGACCTTATTACCAAGTAAGGGATTTTTTTCATAATTCTACCATCAGAGAATTAACCATTAAAAAATCCATATTCATGTTCACAGGCACTTTAAACATTTTATATATTCTTGAACAGTTCTACATGCTTCATACGAAGAACACTGAAAAGCAGATGAAAACCCAAGTAGATAGAAATATGGAATGTAATGAAATTAGATATTAATAGAATATGAAAATTTATATACAATATTCTAGTTTTTTTTTTAATGTGATTAATTATTAGGCAATTCTTTTATGTAGAAAATTTTTTAACCCAGAAATGTAATAGTGCTTCCTATTTTTTATTTATTTTATACTAATCAATCCAACACACAAATTCATCAGTTTTACTTCCTATACAAACACATTTCAGTTAAAGAAAACAGTGAATAGTTGCAAACAGTAATTAGTTCCAGTCACATCGACATATAGGATCTGTGCCAAATCGCACTGAAACTAGACAGAATTTTCCAATTTTTCCTTCGTCACCCATCTGTTGTTACTTACAAAATATTACACCAGCACCAACCCCTGTATTTGATAAACTTTGAGGTGATCACTGCAGGACTGCTCTGTTCCTGAGATTCTAACATAAGGTATGTCTCATTCATTTGTATGTTTGCAGCAGCACCTAGTGGTGAATCTATTCATTTTACTGACATAAAAATCACAGGTTTCTGTACTTTAACATTTCATTGGAAAACAAAGTAGGAGACACAAACACTGCAGAATCAGTCCAATAGGTTCACATATAAAGACCTTCATCGATTAGCCCAGTTGGCAAATGGTAATGGTAGAGCCCACACCAGACCAGAAGCGAAAACCAGGGTAGAGAGCTCCAGTAAATTCAGTTTCGACACAGCAGATCTGGTAGGCCTGGCTGTGAGAGATCCTGTAAAATGCCAGCACACCTGCCTGCTGATCCAAATAGACTCCGATGCGCCGGGCTTTAGGAGCAGCTAGCACAGTTTCCTTTCCTGCATGCCACAAGGAGAAGGCTGTGCCTGACCAGTATAGGCTCCACGAGTGCTCATTATGGCCGAATCTGGAGCCATCACCCTCCGTGGAGCGCCCGATGTCTTTATAGGTTACACCAATAGTGATCTGCAGAGACAAATGTGCTGCATTAACACTGATAGTGTTTAATCACCTATTTAGAAAAACTAATTTTATTTATATTTGGTAGAATTAACCCCCAGAGCAGCCAAGCAGATAAGTCTCTCACACACACACACACACACACACTAAAATTTAGATAAATTTATCAGATTTTTATCAAGGATCAAGTTGGATTAGTAAAATATTGGTAAATAGTTTTTAGTAAATATGCTAATGTACCTTCTGTCCTGTCCATTCCACCTCCCAATAATAAGGACTTCCAGCCAAAGGCTCCTGACACATGACCTGCCTCCAGTAAACAAAGCGTTCAGTGTGCTCTGGGTAATTCTGTTTTTCTGCACGGAGAGTGGCCTTTCGATTTCCATCAGACAAGCGGATGTGACGATAAGCACTGTTGCGGTCCAGTGTGGGCTCAAAGTGGACTAAGTGGAAATAGTGGTTTGTTTAATGACACTGCTGTATATTAATATTTAACTACCGGTACTTAAACAATGTTGTCTAGAATCTCTTCTATTGTCGACAATGTTTAAAAGAAAAAACTAACACAGTGAAAAGATCAGTTGTAATTTCCAAAAGGTCTACAGTGTATGAGCAGAAAAAAAAAGGTCCCTTCCAATACAATATATACTCAATTATTAACCAATACATTTTATTTAAAAAAATATATATAAATATAATAAAAAAAAAGAAAAGAAAAGGAAACTTACACTTTAGCATTTCTTCCCTTGATTTGGGTGCTGGATTTTCCTCACTTTGGGAATTTTTGTTAGTTTCTGCAAACAAGAAAGCCATCACATTTATAACTTTATTTTTCTCAAATTTGTATTATACTTGTACTGCTGTGTATATATTTTTATACTTACCCGAATTTGCAGAGGACGCTGCAGGATGCTGAACTGTTGTGGTTTTGGGTTTACTGGCATTGTTGCTAGATGTCATTGCAGGAGCTAAAGAGAAAGCAGGACTACTTGCATTACAAATCTCATGCAACATTATTTTAGTGAACTGTTCTGTATTTAAGAACACCTCCATAATTGGAGAATTAAACAGTTCCATATGGAGAAAAACTTACTGCTTACCAGTATGTTGTGACGCATCCTGCAAATTATTGGAATTAGAGCATTGCTCTAATACTTGAGTATTGTCTTCTGTTGCTGTTGTTTCATCATTCACTACATAAAAATGATAAATAAAAAATATATTGTGGTGGATTAGATTAAATAGAGAAATATCAAGCTAGTATAATTTCTTATAAGTATGCTTGTTTAAAGCTAAAAGTTGATATGCTAAGATCCTAGGTACAATTCTAGATATTTAGTAGTTGAGTGAAAATGAAGACTAAAATATGTTAAACACTTTATGCCACTTAAGATAGTATATAGGGGACATATCAACCTATTCAAGAGTAAGCCTTTCCTTTGAATTTTTTTATTACACAAAACATTCTAGCTTTGCAAGGATCAATTATGCCAAATTACTTTGCCAGTCTTTGTTTATTCCTTTTTTACCCAAAAACCTACAGACTGGCACACAGCTTTATGAACACATTAGTCAATACATTGTATCTGGCTTTCTAAAATGACATGCTGTATTGTTCATGCTCTCACCAACTCTGAAGATCCTGACCAAGCTTCCTTTACAGAAGTCATGAAGCCCTTCGCTGAAAGCTTCAAGTGCTGATCTGAATCCAGACTCTACTGACACTGGGGTAAAACCAGCTGTGCACTTTCAAACGCATCCACATCACATGTGGTGTCGAGTGTCTGAAATAGGTAGGCAACAAAAAATAAACAATGCAAATATAGAATTATATATAAAATACAAAAATACCATTTGTGATGGTGTAATGGTAACCCCTTAACATTTTTTTTTTTTAGGCTGATTTACAACTGAGCATCTGAGGGAGAAAGGCCTTAATTAACAGATTTGACCTCATGATCTTCTGATAAGTAACCCAATGCCTAAACCACTAAGTTACCTTTGGCCCCATCATTCTGATGATCAATAATCAGATCTTTAGAGACATGCACTATATATTTACATAAAAAATACCATATTAGCAGGCTAATCATACCTTCAGGAATTGAATAGAGTCCTGAGAGTTATTTAGTCTGTTAAGCTCATCATCTTGCTTGTATAATCGGCTGATCTCCTCCTGTAGTCTATAGCGGTGACTCTCTAAACGGTTATAGCAGGTCATCTCATGAGCTTGAAGGAGTTCTGCTACTTGCGATCTCATCAACTCCACACTCTTCATAACTTGACCAAAAATCTCCAGATTCTCCATCTGCAGCCCATGAATGGCAGTCTAACAAAAAAACATAGCGACAAGAGTTGGTTGTACAGCAAAAAATCAGATGTACCATTCACAGTCTATTTTGGAAAATGTATTATTATTAATCAACTGATGGGTTTATAGCAAAGACAATATAATGACACTTATGCAGCCTGTATCGCCTACATTGTTAAAAGAGGTTGAATGTATAAGTAAAATAGTTTCATGATGTGTGTGTGTGTGTGTGTGTGCATTTGTGTGTGTGTTGGGGGGGCTGATTGTGATGTAACATAAATAAAAAGGCCACTACTTAGCTTAAAGGGAAAATGTTCAAAAACTCAAAAAGAAAACTCAAAAAAAAAAAAAAAAAACTAAAAAAACCTAAAAAAAAAAAAAAACCCAAACAAACACAAAAAAAATGTAGGTAGGTTTTTCAAGATTAGTTTTACCTTTTTAGTTTGAAAAATCTCTGGTAACGTCTGGATGATCCTCTCTCTTTCTTGAATGCTTATTTGTATACTTGTCTTTCTTTTTGACAGCTCTTGCTGCTCCCAGGGACAAGAACAAATCAATAAATAATCTGGGTCCACTTTTTATGACACTATTAAAAATTACTATCTTTAAAAATGTGGGTTGAACAAACTAGTAAAAAAATTTTTACAACAAACAATTTGAAAGTAGAACACAGGCTGTAAGCAATTACCTCCTTTTCTTCATCTGGATTTACCACTCGATGTCCCTTATGTTCTACAAAGCAACATTCATCACACACACTCTCTTTATCATCACAGCAATAGAGCTCCAAGACCTGTTTGTGTAATGGACACAGATTGGGTAAAGTAGAAGGAAGCTGAGGATATAATCCCCCCTGCTCTGTTGTTTGTTCATTAGGTCCTTCATCAAACGTTGCAGTTCCTGGCTGGAGAGAAGTGTTCTCTGCCACAACAGCACATGGAGTTAAAGAAGAACCTGCAGGTGAGGGCTTGTCTTGTACTCCTACTCTCAGTTTCTTCATGGCTTCTATCAGCATGTTGTTTCTTCCCAGAGAAGGCCTGGGATTGAACACCTGTCTACACTGAGGACAAGAGTGTTGGCCCTTTGCCAATACTTTATCCCAGTGCTTCTGGATGCACTGAAGGCAGTAGGTGTGACCACAAGGAAGTGTAGCTGGGTCAAACAGTATTTCCAAACACACAGGGCATGAAAAGTCTTCTGGAGGGCAGCCGGATGCAGCCATGGTGGGAATGGAAAGCTGAGGTCCCTGTAGAATATGAAACAATTCACCTCTCATAACAACAAGACTTATATCTTAAACCTACGGTGGGTGGAGTCGATTACTGGTATAACAAGTCTTTTTTCCATCTATGTCATGGGTGTGTGTTGCATAAGGACATGAACAGTTTCAGGTGGTTTAATGATGCAGGCTGAGAGGAATTTGAAAATGAGGCTTGACTGGTTTTACAATCACTATGTTCCTCACAGTGCATACTAATGAAGAAACATTGCTCTATAAGAATCAGCACTGTTTAGAATGAGGTAAACTTTTCAGTGGGGAAAGTCCTGAATGCAGAATAAAAGTTCATTATGTAAACCTGTAGTAGGCATGTCTATCATTAAACCAGAAATATTTTTTTTTTGTTAAAGTGATATAAAGTGGAGAAAAATAACTATATGCCCAAGGTTTAACACCAGAAGCCATCATCATGGAAATCATTTCATGACATGTTTGACTCAACAATAGATAAACATATAGGTGGGCACCTTCCCTTAGCTGAACCTGTCAATTATCATCAGAACAAGGTGCAGTCCATCGTCTGGCACCTACAGCTAAAAAGAAATGTGTGAAAACTTTAATAGGTTTTGAAAGCCTCCCCCCAAAAAAAGTTAATGCGACTTTTTTTTCTTAGAATTACGAAATTACGAGATCTGAACTCGCAATTGCGAGAAAAAGGCCAAAATTGTGAAATATAAAGTCAGACTTGTGAGAAAAGTCAGAATTGCGAGAATATATATATATATATATATATATATATATATATATATATATATATATATATATAATTGTCATTGTTTTTAAAAACGAAACGAGAGAAATGAAAAGAAAAGTATCATAGTAATTGACCCGTGTAGAGGAATATAGACGGAACTGGCAGCCCGCAGCACACCGGAAAAGCCTGTGTATTTATGCTCAAGGTGAGTGATTTGAGGAAAACATCTGAATTACCCTGTTTAGTTTGAGTACTGGGTTGATTATAATATTCACCAGTTTGGGTAGAAATATGTAAAGAAAAAAAGATTTTTAAATCTTGGTAAAAGAGACTTTTCGCCATGATGCCATGAGGTAACGGAGTCATGCTAATGCTAGTAAGAGCTCGGACTGTGTAATGTTACCGGGTTAAAGGGATAAATACCATTCCGCTAAAATATATTGCTTTTATATTTACGTGAATTAAGTTAGATCGTGTGTGGCCTGATAGATTGACACAGACCTGGTGTTAATCTATTTGCAGATTAATGGTATAAAATGTCTTGTTAAGATCCGCCATTACTGGTGAATATCCATTAAGTAACACTTTAACACATTTAATTCATTAATTAACACTTCATTCACATACACAAGCTTCCTCACGTGTACCTGTCTGTACCAGAAAACAACCTCACCAGATTTCATTTATTAGAAAGACTCATTCAAACTACAGACCTATACAGCTGATGCTTTTTAAATGTCATAAAATGAATTCATTGGGAATATAATAAGATAAATAGATTGTTAGTTGAGAAGAAAACTGCAGCAACAAAGCCTACATTTGTTTGTAGCACATATAGATTTATCTAGGTTGTTTTTCTGCACTGTTGCCCTTTTCCTTTAAACGTCTGAATTAATATTTCACATAATTTCAATCAGGTAGACAGACGAAAAAACTGAGATGGTTTTCAAATATGTACCCTTGATGCACCTGATCCTCATAGCACAGATTCCTGGTTTTGGACTACCCCTACAGTATGTCCTAGATATTCGTTTTACACAACTGAATAAAGGCTGGTGATCAGACAGTAAGTAGAACCAGACATAAATGTCCTACTCCTTAATCGGGGTGAAACTTGTGCCTTATGTGTGTTCTAGTTAAGCGTGCATGTTTTAACATTAACACATTGATCAGACTTAAGAGTATTGGCCAACATCTACTGCACCTGTAGTCTATAGAAGAATACTGCAGGTGCATTTTGTGGGAAGTGGAAAATCTTTTGATCTCAAACCAACGTCTATTGGGAAGTGGAAAATCTTTTGAAAATCTTTTGATCTCAAACCAACGTCTATGGGATTTCTTTGTAATTAAAAAAGATCAACATGTAAAATTTCTTCTGTTAAAGATGGGACAGTTGTTCAAGGGAAGAATTACCAACAAAGGTTTGTTCAGGTTTGTTAAATATATAGGTTCATGAATATACAAAATACATCATCTCACAAAAGTGAGTACAACTCTCACATTTCAGCAACCATTTTAGTACAAAACCCGATTCCAAAAAAGTTGGGACATTGTACAAATTGTGAATAAAAACAGAATGCAATGTTGTGCAAGTTTCAAATTTTAATATTTTAATCAGAATACAACATATTACATATCAAATGTTTAAACTGAGAAAATATATCATTTTAAGGGCATCAACACATCTCAAAAATGTTGGGACAAGGCCATGTTTACCACTGTGTGGCATCCCCTCTTCTTTTTATAACAGTCTGCAAACGTCTGGGGACGGAGGAGACAAGTCTAGTTTAGGAATAGAAATGTTGTCCCATTCTTGTCTATTACAGGCTTCTAGTTGTTGTCTTAGGTCTTCTTTGTTGCATCTTCCTCTTTATGATGCAGCATATGTTTTCTATGGGTGAAAGATCTGGACTGGAGGCTGGCCATTTCAGTACCCAGATAATCCTTTTTCGCAGAAATGATGTTGTTATTGATGCAGTATGTGGTCTGGCATTGTCATGTTGGAAAATGCAAGGTCTTCCCTGAAAGAGATGACGTCTGGATGGGAGCATATGTTGTTCTAGAACTTGGATATACCTTACAGCATTGATAGTGCCTTTCCAGATGTGTAAGCTGTCCATGCCACATGCACTCATGCAACCACATACCATCAGAGATGCAGGCTTCTGAACTGAGCACTGATAACAACTTGGGTTGTCCTTGTCCTCTTTAGTCCGGATGACATGGCGTCCCAGTTTTCCAAAAAGAGCTTCAAATTTTGATTCGTCTGACCACAGAACAGTTTTCCACTTTGCCATAGTCCATTTTAAATGAGCCTTTAGATATGGCTTCTTTTTTGACCTATAGAGTTTTAGCCGGCAACGGCGAATGGCACAGTGGACTGTGTTCACTGACAATGTTTTCTGGAAGTATTCCTGAGCCCATGTTGTGATTTCCATTACAGTTGCATTCCTGTATGTGATGCAGTGCCGTCCAAGGACCCAAAGATCACGGGCATCTAGTATGGTTTTCCGGCCTTGACCCTTACACATAGAGATTGTTCCAGATTCTCTGAATCTTTGAATGATATTATGCACTGTAGATGATGATGATAATTTTGATCTCTTTGCAATTAATCTCTGAGAAACTCCTTTCTGATATTGCTCAACTATTTTTTGCTACAGCATTGGGGGAATTGGTGATCCTCTGCCTATCTTGACTTCTGAGAGACACAGAGCATCTCAGAGTGCATAGTTGCACGATGCAAAGCCACATGTTCTATTCATCATGTTCATGTTTTTGTCTGTTTTACAGAACTATACAAATTTGTGAATCTTGTATTAAAGCAGTTAAAATTTGGTGCTTTGAGTACAATTCTCTCATACGGGCCACTGGATGTTTAACATGCACCATATAGAAAAGAACCCTCTAAGGATTTAAAATTAGATTTGTTGCTCTCCACAAACATGGCCTAGGCTATAAGAAGATCAGTAACACCTTAAAGCTGAGTTACAGTACATGACCAGGGTCACACAGAGGTTTTCCAAGACGGGTTCCACTTGGAACAGACCTCACAAGGGTCGCTAAAGAAGTTGAGTCCTCGTGCTATGAGTCAGGTGCAGAAGCTGACTTCAAAAAACAGACGCATGAGTGCTGCCTGCATTGCTTTAGATGTTGCAGAAGCAGAAGGTCCACTTGTCAGTGCTCGGGCCATACACTACACTGCAACAATTCGGTTTGCATGGCCTTCGTCTTAGAAGGAAACCTTTTCCGAAGCTGGCTCAATAGAAAGCCAGCAAACCTGTTTAAGAGCATGAATTGCTGGAACCATGTCCTGTGGTCTGATGAAACTAAAATAAACTTGTTTGGCTCAAATGGTGTCCAGCATGTGTGGTGATGCTCTGGTGAGTACCAAGAAAAAATGTGTCGTGCCTACAGTCAAGCATGGTGGTGGTATCATCATGGTCTGAAGCTGCCTGAGTGCTGCTGGTACTGGGGAGCTGCAGTTTATTGAGGGAAACATGGATTCCATCATGAACTGTAACATTCTGAAGCAGGTTATGATGTCCTGCCTTCAGAAACTGGGCCAAACAGCAGTTTTTCAACATAACAACGACCCCTAACACACTGCCAAGACGACAACTGCCTTGCTGAGGAAGCTGAAGGTAAGCAACAACCTATGCAGCTCTTGTGAGATCCATGGTCAGGAGGATTAGGGCAGTGCTAGATACAATGGTGCTCACACAAAATATTGACACTTATGAGACAGTTTTGACTTGTTTATTTAGGATGTACTCATTGTTGTTGCCAGTTATTTAGACATTAATGGCCATATGTTGTTATTTTTAGAGGACAGTAAATCTGTACTGCATACAGGCAACATATTGACTACTATAAAATATATCCAAGTTTCATTTCTATAGTGTGTCCCTTGAGAAGATATTCTAAAATGGTTGCTGAAATGTGAGGGGTGTTCTCATTTCTGTGAGATACTTTATATAAAAACCTCTATCAAAGTATAAAATGACCAAAGTTCCATATTACTGTGGCATTAAAAAAAAAATAATAATTCATGCTTTTCCTCCTAATGCAACTGTAAAATTTATATACTTGCACAATTTCTTTTATTATATATTTTTTATGTTCTCAGACTTCCCTAGTTAGTGTGAAGTCAACTGGTTTTCCATTCTTGCATCAGTACAGGGAAATATGTTGTAATTGCATTAGAGGTTTAAAAAAGATATAAATTTGGCCTTATTTAACTCATTCTGTTTTTTGTATTTAACAGGATGTTCAGAAGTGCTAAGTATTTGGTTTCAGCATGTGTACGGGGGAACCATAGGTCACTGTTTGGGACGTTCAGCAAGTCCATGAAGAATGTTGGAGAGAGGTTGTGCAATGGTTTCCTCTCCAAACCAATTTGCATAGTCAACAGTGTAAAAGGAGCACAAATGAAACATCTTCATATATCTGAGCCAAAGAACAGTAAATATGTTTCAGAAAAAGCTCTTAGAAAACCCTCATCCTGGCTTGTTAGCATTTCTGCAGACAATACTACAAACTTCCTATCAGTGTGTAAAATAAATGTCTCCATACCGAACTGCTACAGTACCACTATTTCAGATCATTTCATCCTCTGGGACTGTGTTCCTAACAAATCCCTACTACCTGAAAATCATACAAGCAATCACCAATGTCCTAGGTATAAGTGGAGAACAAATCTAAATAGCAACAGGAAAAGTCAGAAGATCTACCATAAAACAAGGAACGCATCTTTCACCAAGTCATATGAGATAATTAAGGGGCCCGGGACTTTCTATCAAGAGCGATGGCACGATATTGGACCTCTAAAATCTCAAGTTTGTGGTTTGCACAGGAGAGTCCCTCAGCAGGCTGCTTTTGAAGATTGTCTATCAGCCAAGAATGAGGAACGCTGCAGAGTCCACTTGCAGTCCAACATTGCACTGTATGAGAAGCAGAGAGGAAAGAGATGGGCAGCTGTGCTTGTTTCTCTGTGTACAGTAGGGGAAGAGCCTGCCTTGCTTTTTACTCTTAGATCCAGCAAACTGAGGGGAAAACACAAAGGTGATGTCAGGTATGTTGAACTTGTTTGCACGGCACATTCATGGCATAAAATACACAATGGATTGAAATGAAAAATCTAATCAATATAATCTATTTCAAAGCAGTATTCAGATATTGGTAGATCATATTTTTATACCAATAATAGCATACAGAATTGCTGGATAGGAATTATCCATCTTTCTTTCTTTTTTTTTTTTTTTTTTTTTTTTTTACTTCAAGCATATTTTCTGCCATATGCCAAGTTAATGCTAATGGATATGTAAAGCAACCTAGGTGTTATTCAGATGAAAAACACTTTCTATTTTTGTGCAGTTTTGCAGGGGGGAAGCAAGACCCCTCTGACAAAAATATTGTGGAAACAGCACTGCGGGAAGCCAGGGAAGAACTGGGCATTAACGTGACTGAAAACGAAGTGTGGGGTCTTCTGAAGCCACTGAATGATGTGGTGAGTTTAAAATACTGGGGGATCAAACCCTAATCATCTGTAACATGCTTAAGAAAGTAAGAAAGTGTGTTTTTTTTTTTTTTTTTTTTTTTTAGACAGACATTACAGTTTTGTTATTTAATGCAGAATAAACCCATTAAGAGAAACTAGATAAATCACTAGTTAAACTTCAAATAGTCTTAAATGATCTGTCTGGTAAACATGATTCAGCACTAAAGTGTAAACAAACCTGTTTATTTATAGACATTCCAAATGTATTACTTTCTAAAATTACAACACTTCTGTTACACAGATTAACACATGATCATACTCCCACTTTAATCAAAATACTTTTTTTTTGGTGTTGCTACATTATTAATGAGACAAATCTTGTAGCAAATATACTGATTTGTGCTGATTTGTGTTGAAGGCTGTGCAAAGGTTTGAGCAAAGCACACATGCCATTTATTATACCTGCATGCAGTACAGAACGTTTTTTATTTCCCTGCAACACTGTTAGACATCTATAAATTATTAAATATCTGAGTGAATTATTCTTTGTACTTGTACAGTAGCTATAAAGATATTGGTATATGATTTGAAGTTTAAAGGGAGTGAGCTAGTGATTAGGCCATTCACTATTTTGGGAAATTTAATTCAGTCTCAGATGGATACAGATTCAATAGTATAATTGATTGCTTTTTGCTTCTACTGATAGCCTAAATTGTAAAACAAAAAAAACAAAAAAAAACCACATTTTTTAATTGCTGTTTTTTTTTTTATCACTCTGTCATGATTCAGCACTTTCCACTATTTTAAAATAGTTTGCTTTCTGTAACAAAGTTTTAAATAGTTTCCTATATTGAAGAAGACATATCAACCAGCATTTAATAGTCATCCTCTTCTGTTATCTTTTCAGTCAGGAATGATGATTGCTCCTGTGTTAGCTAACCTTGGGCCACTAGAGACTCTAACACTTCGCCCCAACCCGTGTGAGGTAACTTCTTCTTCTTCTTCTTTCGGCTGCTCCCATTAGGGGTCGCCACAGCGGATCATCTGTCTCCATACCACCCTGTCCTCTACATCTGCCAGTAGTTAAAATATTTATAAAATAGTAAAAATAGTTAAAATATTTTCTTCTGAGATGATGATTGTTTGGTCTCACTTGTCTTATTCTGTGTCCCAAAGGTGGAAGAGATCTTCACTGTGACCGTTGCCCATCTATGCAAACCTCAGAACCGAGGCTATACACATTTTCGCGCTGGTAATCGATATGGATACACTCTTCCTGTGTTCCACAGTGAAAAGTATAGAATCTGGGGCTTGACTGCAATAGCGTTGGACCAAACACTGAAACTCATCATGCCGGTGTAGCAGCTGTACAGCCCTAGAACACTGTTGAAGGTTTATCTGCAATATCAAATCACAAATTGTAGTTCAATTCAAACTTTGCAGTTTTTGGTGCTGAGGAAACCTCAATTTAAAACTGAGCTTGTTAAGTTGGTTTTATTGATTTTTCAAGTGCATTGAATAATGTATAAAGATCTGCAAAGATTTGCAGTTGATTAAATTTGCTGCTTTGCAAAATATCAGTGTAGAAAAAGAATTGTTTGAATGCTATCAAGACAAAGCTTTACCAGATGTTACAGATTCTATGTGTAGGCTCTTTTATACCCGATCAGCCATGACATTAAAACAGTTGACAGGTAATGTGCATACGACTGTAAGATCATCATCAGTGGCACCTGTCAAGGGAAGGGATATATAGGACAGCAAGTGAACAATCAGTTGTCAAAGCTAATTGTTTAAAAGAATGAAACATTGTTTGAGGGCCTGAGGAAAGCCCAAATTTATGTTGGAGGCAAGAATGTAAGAATTGTTTAGGAACATGAAAAAAGATCCAAAGTTTTGCCTTCAAACTCCCCAGAGCACAATCTGAACGAGCATATATTAGATATGTTAACAAGACAAACTTGACAAACAAGTCTGATCAATGAAGACCCTATCTTGCAGGACTTAAAAGAACAGCTGCTAATATTTTGGTGCCAAAACCACAGCACACCTTCAGTGGTCTTGTGGAGTCCATGCCTTGATGGGTCAGAGCTGCTTTGGTGGCATGAGGGAAATCTATACTATATTATTAGATAAGTGGTTTTATTTTTTTGGACTGATCAGAGGAAACGTTATATATTTCTAATGGATTATCCTTTTATATATATGCTTACTGGTACAGCAGACTGAAATAAGTTTGTTGAGCAGTAATATTTAAAAAAAAAATTACTGACATTAAATTGCTGTCATGTAAATCTTTTTAGTTTATGCACTGAACAGATACAAGGTCATTGGTGTAACAAAATATGAAATGGTATAAAGTATATTTTAGAGTACCTTCACAAAAGTAAACTTGAATTATCCCAATAAAGACTTTTACAAAAACACTTTCACTAATGCCTAGTCATGTTTTGAGATGTGTCCGTGTAAGCGGTGTGGTATCCTCTGGCACAGAGCACTGCGTGAGGTCGTGCGAGTCAGGCAGCAGGTGACAGTTAAAGGGCCAGCTGAGGCTGAAGAGCTCTAGCTCATGAGCACACTGCTGCTCTGCTGCAGAACACACAGAGCTGCATGGCTGCAGCACACCACCATGCACATTGCACTGTGGCACAAACAGAGCACACACGAGCTGCTGCAGGGGCTTGAAACAGTCTAACTCTGTCAGCACCTAGCCAAAATACAGAAAGTGGAAATTTGAAAAGATATACAAGAATTAATTAAACGTTACAAGTTGGATTATGGTTTTTACATACATTGTACTGACGAAGAACAAAAGCAGCCTCTGTCTGATCAGAAATGGAAAGCCATATGTTGGGGAAGGATGTGAGATTGTAGTTCAGACCTTGGCACATCTCCACCTGAATGGGCTCACATGATGAACCTATAGCAGACAGTATTTGGAATTACAAATGAACCAGGCCGTGAAGAAAAGTTAATAGAGAACATCATCTCACAACTAAACTCTGTAATGAGCTTCAATATACTCTATGTATATATGAGAAGTGGTAGCTCAGAGATTATGGGTCATGGGTTCAAACCCCAGAACTGGCAAGCTGTCACTGTTGGGCCCTTGAGCAAGACTCTTAACCCTCTCTGCTCCAGGGGCACTATGTCATTGACACTGCACTCCGGCTTCCCAACATTGCTGGGATATGCAGAGAAAGATTTTCACTATGCTGTGAAATAAATGCATCTATCTATGTTGGTGTGGAAAAAAATTAAATAAATGTGTGTGTGTGTGTGTGTGTGTGTGTGTGTGTATATACATATGCATACAGTGGTGTAAAAAAATTCTTATTTTTTTGCATATCTGTCACACTATAATGTTTCAGATCATTAAAGTTATTTAAATATTAGTAAAAGATTACACAAGTGAACACAACATACAGTTTTTAAATGAAGGTTTTTAATATTGAGGGAAAAGCTGATGCGAACTTGGGTTCTGCAGCAGGACAATGATCCAAAAACACACCAGCAAGTCCACTTTTAAAATGGCTGAAGAAAAACAAAATGAAGACTTTGGAGTGGCCTAGTCAAAGTCCTGACCTGATTCCTTAAAAAGGCGGTTCATGCTCGAAAACCCTCCAATGTGGCTGAATTACAACAATTCCGCATAGATAAGTGACCAAAATTCCTCCACAGCGCTGTAACAGACTCATTGCAAGTTATCGCAAACGATTGATTGCAGTTGTTGCTGCTAAGGGTGGCCCAAGCAGTTATTAGGTTCAGGGGGCAAACACTTTTTCACACAAGGCCATGTGGTTTTGGATTTTGTTTTCCCTCAATAATAAAAACTTTCATCAACCTTCACCTGCACATTAGGAACAGTAACACGGGTAAAACTTCTATCACATACTGAACCAACATATGTTTAGTCTTGAGTGATCTATGCTGAATTGTATGTACACAGTCCGATCCCCAGTCACCCCTGAAATTGCTGCTTTTTTATATTATTGGCTGCATCCCAGAAGTGTTTGCATGTTCTTACTGAAAGAGGAATAGGTGGAGTTGATGCAGTCTTGCTCATCTGAACCATCTGTGCAGTCAGTCCAGCCATCACAGAGCCAGTCATGGTGCAGGCATTCTCCTGTGCTGCAGGCAAACTGCTCTGGACTGCAGCTTCCTTAGTAGAATTGAACCACAAAAATGAAATAATATATATTCATGAATGTCTATATTTAATACCTGTGGTAACTGATACTTTAAACATGGTAGTAATCGTTGTTTATCTAGTTTCATAATTATGTGGTGGTACCATATATTTTTATTTATATCTGTTAGCTTGTCATCTGTTTTACCAAGTATGCTATTTACAGTGGTAATTGATAATGTTGTGGCTGCACCAAAGTGACCTATGAGAAAAACTGTCAAGTCTAAGAATATAGTCACAGCCCATATAATACTCACTTTCTGAGAGAGAGATGACCTGATAGGAGGCATAAAAGCCACTGTCAGCCACACCTTTATCAGCCACAAACACCACAGTCATCACCGGCCCAGTGGAGGTAAGGTCAGGAGGGAGATCTGAGCCACAGTATCTATAGCAACCAATAGAATGTGATGCAATTAGTTTATTGAGCAAAATAAACAGAGGTGACTGGTTTGACTGTTACAGCTAGCACTAGAAGAAGAAAAAAAAAGACAAACTGATTTCTTTAACCCAATGAAAACAAATGCACCATTGATTTCATCTCCATTTAGAATAAACTTTTTCCAACTTGTTAAAATAAGAAGCAGCACAAAATGTGCAATAAAATGATAAAAGTAGAGTATTTATTTAATTTTCAGGCACCTGTGTTGGTGCTTGTGCCGGTGAGAATAAACGTGGGTAAAAGGGTAAACAGCAATTTAGAGAAGGCATTCTCACCTGCCTAGGATTTTGCTGTCTCTAGTGTTGCCACTATCATAAACCTCAATGTAGTCAAACTCACAGACATCTCCAGTCTCCAGGCTGAAGTTGTGGAACCTCAGTTGGATAACGTTGCCTTTCTTTGTGGATATATGCCATGTACACTGCTGTGAAAGTGTAGCAGAGATGGACAGATTAAGCTGATTTACACCTGGACATTTCATGTGACATTTTATGTGGTTCTGATCTGATCTGATGACCAATTTTAACTACATGCATTTGTGAGCAGACATTTTGCCTTAAATGCAAATTTGACAATTGTAAATTAAAACACCATCTTCTTGTGGGCCTGGTTTTTGCTGTTTTAGAAAAGTAAAATAGATTGTTGTTTTTTTTAAGTATTGCATAGACATTCACAATGTTTTTATTCACTACAAAGTTTTCCTAATTTCTTGAAAATTAAAGTTTATTTCTAAACCTAGAGTTTTTTTAAATAACTGATTATTTTACTGTATTATTTTGCAAAAAGTTGTACTTGCCTGCTGATGAGGATAAGCCTTTGGATGATTTGGACTGATCAGTGAGCCACTTGGACCCGTCTTTTCACCTCCACAGTCTGTGAAGAAATTAAGAGAGACATAATTCTAATTTCAGGAGAAAGGTCAACAAGCTACACTTCTACTACATAAGGCATAGTGCAGTCCTACATGTATTAAGTAGATTCACTCTTTACTTACCCTTGTATTTGTGGCTACAGTTTGCCTCATCTGTCTGGTCCTGACAGTTCAGCTGGCTGTCACACACAGACACAGGCAACAGACAACGGCCTCTATCGCACATAAACTCCTCCTTAGAGCAGCTTTCTAACAGCAAACATTTGTACTGAGAATAAATATCTAAAAGCAAATCCTTTTTTACCTTATTTAAATTGTTTTTGTACCACAAACCTCTTTTGGACTGTAGTCACTCTTATATGCAATGATGAATACTGCTATGTGAGTACATGTAATTGATAGTCTGTTTGCTCAGCTTTGAAATAACACACTAAATCCTGATGATGCGTCTACTCTTCTGTGTAGTTGGTATGCACAGTTTTGTGTCTGGTGTGTTGTGTGTATTTATTGTATTATGTTGGTCCTTTGTCTGTTACACACTTGTGTTACACTTATTTAGCACAGGCCCAGGTTCGATCCCCGGTCAGGGAACCAACTCCAGCCATTAGGGTTGCACAAGCCAGTGCACAGTCCCAAGCCCGGATAAATGGGGAGGGTTGCATAAGGAAGGGCATCCAGCGTAAAAACATGTGCCAAACAAACATGCGGATCATAAATACGGATGATCCGCTGTGGCGACCCCTAATGGGAGGAGCCGAAAGAAAGAAAGGAAGAAAGAAAAGAAAGAAAAGAAAGAAAAGGAAAGAAAGAAAGAAAGAAAGAAAGAAAGAAAGAAAGAAAGAAAGAAAGAAAGAAAGAAAGAAAGAAAGAAAGAAATGTAGTTCTGTGTACAGCATTCCAGCATTATACTATATGGTATCCTTGGTTTTATTTTCATTAACATCGAACTCAGAGTTCAGAGAGTACTTCCAATTTATTGCACATTACACTATCAGCATCAACTACTTACTTTGCCATGAAAGGATAGCCTGATAGTGTGCAATGAAACCATTGCCTCCAATGCTGGTATCGGATCGAAAGGAAATCCATACAGTGCTGCTGTTAGTGTTTACAGTGGGTGGAGCCACATTACCACAGAACCTAGGGGGAAAGAGACAATAATGTGACTAACAAAATTATGTTGGTATTTTACAGTTGGGCTTAAACACATTTGAATCATTTTCAAAGACAAACATTGTTGACCTGGTAAATTTAATGTTATGCTCTCCCTCTTCTCTAAGCTCCAGCCAATCAAAGAGGCATGGCTGTGGCCCCTCAATGGCCAAGGAGGAGATGTAGAGCTGGACCAGAAATGGGGACGACACCCTGATCACCCACACACACAGGGAGTCAGGAGGATATGGGCCTGGATAGTTGGGAGAGAAAATAGTTCCTTCTGATTCAGTCAGGATCCCTCCACATTCTGAATAATGAAAGAGTTGACAGAATTTTAAATGATCCTGAAAGTGACAAGTCCTTAATTTATAAAGTGACAAGTCCTTAATTTATAAAAAGAACCAAAATATTACAAAACAAAAAATATACTTGTAGATGTGATGGGCTTGTGCTCAGGGTGTTGCATGTCTGAACTGTTTTCAGGAAGAGAAATAGTGGGATTTGGGATAAGACTTTGTTGAACCCTGTCTCCATTCCAAGAGTTTAAAGACAGTACTCTGCTCTCAGCAGTGTCTCCATTCAAATCTGTAAAAATGTTAAAAAGAAAAGAAAAATTATATACAAAAACATCTTGGCTGTGACAAATAACTTGGCATCTTTTGTTTATTTAATGAATTGCTTTACTGTAAGTGAAACTTCACAACATAAATAGATAGCTACACATACTTTGGAATATAATAAGCAGTTTATTGCAGTGTACAGTGAACACAGTCCAAATCTGCAAGTATTTAATCAACTTAGTCAAATTAATATTGAGCATAACTTTGAATTGAAAAAAGCCTAACAAGTGTGAAGCCAAAGGAAATGCGGTAACATGAAGTCATTAGTAAAATATCTGCATGATCTGTATCATTAACACAGGAATGGTATACGAGCTGCTCACTCACGTAGAAAAACAAGTGCTAGTGTGAGCCCCAGGACAGCCAACAATAAAAAAACAGCTGCTGATAACACCAGTGCCCCCCAGCTACACCTCTGTCTCTTCACACACACCGCACACAGACCAAACACACTGCCACCCCCTGCAAAACCACAGTCGGGAAAGCAGGCAAGTGAAAACAGTGAGAAGGGTTTATTACTATTATCTGAATCAGGAGTGTCAGAGCAGGAAATAAAAAATATACATAATCATGAAATCCTTAAAATCACAATTGGACAATATCATTGCATTTAATATTTGAAATTTATTCTTAAATGTATAAATACATTCAGTGTAAAGTGAAAACATCCGATAAATGTGCACAGTTTTATGTAATTTCTGCTAACTAACCTCATTTTATCAATACTGAAGCAAGATAATCTGAAATAACTCAATTTTGTTATAAAAGAAATCCCATTGTATTTTTATTTCAGAAAATAATTTGGCAGTGATCTTAACTTAATTTCATGGTGTGACCTAAACACCAGCTCTCTTTTAGACAAATAAGATATACTTAAGTCTTTATATGGAGCAGCACAATTTCAAATAAATTATTTTATTTTACTGCAAAATATTTAAATTGTTTGACTTTCAAAAATAATTTAAGGTTTAAGGTTAGACTATGGGGCAAGAAAACATATTCACTGTACATGGAACGACATGCATTAATGTTGAGAAATGTTTTATCTATGTGGGTATGAATAAAATAATAAAAACATAGCAATTATAATTTTTCACAATTCAAAAGAAAAATATGGGTTGGGCATCATATAAAAGCTTACTTACGAGTTATAGGACTGTTTATGGGTTCTGAAGATATGGCAACCTTAAATACTTCTTTGACTTCATCATGCTCATTATCAGGCTCAAATGCTGGATTGCAAAATACATTCTGGGAAGGTAAAAAGTCAAAGATCATTGTGGTCACTGTTTATATTTCTGAGAATTGGGAGTTGCTCCAATTTATTTAATATAGAAAACTTTTAAGGTTTTTTTCTTACCTTATCCAAATCTGGGTCATGGATGGAAGGTTCATTTGTGAATGGGTCTGCCATTTTTCCATTCCAACAAAACTTTTTCTTAGTGCTTTTAATCATAAAATAAAACAGGCATGGAAAAGCAAGATTTAAGCAGAGCTGATATATCACAGTAGATGCTGTAGGTTTTCATGCACAGCAGTGTAGTTTTGTCGTAGCTGATTACTCACCATTCTAAAGTTGCTCCTTTTCTAGTACGGGTGAGAACCCAGCATCCTCCTTGAATTTTTTACAAAGCCAAGTCAGCTGAGAGGACTGAGCAGACCATTAACAGTGAGGGGATTTAGGGCAATTTGGTCTTAAATTCCTACTAATTAATCTAATCTTTGTAACACACACAAGGTATAGTGCCTGGTCTTTAATAGTACTTCTTTATGGTATTCTTAGTTCCTGACTGAATAAAATATCATGTGTGACATATTTTAAACAAAAAAGCACTGTATCACAAATAGGGAAGATGTATTTTCTGTAAAATTTAAGTTATATTGTATCATTTTAGTTCTTTAAGTTCTATATTCATATAGTTTTAGTTTATATTTATTATTGCATTTCCCATAATACAATGTTGCTCAATGTTGTTTTTTCTTTTAGAAGTTAATGTGTAATCACTCATCAAACACACTTGTATACAAATCCCTGGCAATACATTCAACAGCCGACATTAGAGTTTAATGATCAGGTTCATAATGCATTTCACCACTGCCTGTCTTTTAAGTTTAGCTTTTTTTATTTCTATTGGTAAAGGTAAGTTCTGTAATTATACAATACTATTGTCACTAACAATACTTGCAAGAAACGTTTTGCTTTGTTTATTGTAAATATGGATCACTAAAATTAAGGTAGCATTCAAAAAGGTCAGGGACCAGTAGTATATATTTTTAGTAGGGCTGTCAAACGATTACAATTATTATTATTTTTATTATTTAATCATGATTAATCGCATGATTGTCATTAGTTAACTCGTGGTTAATCGCAACTTAATCACACATTTTTAGCTTTTCTATCTAAACCTTAAATAAATACTTTTCAAATGTTTTAATAAAGTGATCACCATGCGCATGGACAAATATGGATACTTTATGCAAATGTATGTTTATTATTAGTGAAACCAAACTCAAAAAAACAATAAAGTATTGTTTTAAAGTAATTATGATGTTTTAAATGCGCACCATGGGATTTGGTGCATCAGTAAAATGTTTAGTGATTAAAAATAATGTTTTAGTTTTTTTATATACAGTATATATATATATATATATATATATATATATATATATATATATATATACAGTATATATATATATATATATATATATATATATATATATATATATATATATATATATATATATATATCTCTGAGTAAAAAATGTCGTCATGAATAAATGTGTTTTGCATTGACGGTTTTCATTTCTCTAAGACTTTAACCATGGCAATGTTTCCGATGGGCTTTAGTATTTCAAAAACTGCTGAGGTACTGGGAACTAATGTTTAGTCTTTTACAGCAAAGTAAAGATATTTTAAGGACAGGTTATCTATGGGCTGAAAAAAACAATGTAGCTTTAAAATATATTTTCTTACAAAATTCATAATCTAAAATCTCCATGAACTCACTTAAGACATAAATTGGCACATATAAATATAATAATAAATAAGATAAAAAATAAGAATTTTTAATATTAATATTTAATATTAATACTTACAGTAATAGTAATTAACATTCTTTAATGATTACTTTCAGTTCATTTAGAAGATGACTATGACTATGACTATGATGACCAAAAGTGCAGTATGACAGAATCTATTATTGGAGGTACAGTCGAATATTCTAAAGAGGGCAAAAAAGGAAGTGAAGTAACCTACTACTGCAAAGATGGATTTAAACCCTACCCAATCTACAAGAAAACCTGCAGCTCTAAAGGAAAATGGGAGCCAGAAATATCCAGGGTGATATGTGATGGTCAGATGGCTATAAATAATATAAAAATTATTACAATACCATTCACATTTCCATATTTTGTACAATTTCCTAAAAAAATTTAAAAATCTTACATGTAATGGTGGCTTATTTTAGAGGAATCGGATTATGGTGAAAGCGTGGAACCCCAAAAGAACTGCTCTGTGGCAAACGTTATAAATGAAGGCAGCGTTTCCTACTCTAATGAAGGCTTAGAAGGCAGTGTGCTGACATACCACTGTAAAGTAGGATACTACCCTCATCCAGTCAGCAAAAGAGTTTGTAACTCAGATGGGGAGTGGTCAATCATGACATTGCCTTCTGGCAAGATAGTGTCTACTGCCACGTGCAAAGGTAAGCCATTAAAACGTGCCTTACAGTTTATGATTCTAAAACTCCAAATAAGGATTTGATGCTTAAACCGTTTTTGATTTTTCTCTTTTTTTTCAGAGATTCTTTGCCCAGCACAGCTTCAGCTGTATAATGGCCAGTTTTGGCCCAGGAAACAACTGTTTAAAATTGGAGAAGTGCAGGAATTCTCATGCAGGGAGGGTTTGACCTTGTCTGGTTCAGCCAAGCGGAACTGCACTGAATGGGGCCACTGGACGGGTACACCTCCAGTGTGCATTGATCAAAGTAAGCATCCACAAGCCTTTTGATCTATAATAAATACAGGACAAAATGTTTAGTCATATCAATAGTCTTTTTGAAAGTGTCATTATGTAGAAATATATAATTCAAGAAAAAATAAATCAATAAAACAACATATTATACAGTGAATCACATGTTTAAAGAACAATTTGATAAATGTAAGTTTAAAGACATAAAGACTTTGGTTGAAACCAATCCTTTGATTTGCCATGCATTTATACAATAAATTAAAAATATGTGGCATCTGTTATAATTAGTGTTCAGCTATGTCAGCTCCATTCATTGCTAAAAACTGTGTGAAACACATGCAGCCATGAAATATCTACATGAACTCTACAAATCGAATTTATTTATAACTAATTTATCAACTTTCCGAGTACTCCCAGTGTACAGTACCAATGTTATTATAGTCGGGTATGAGCACAGCAAAGGCCTCATACCCCTTACCTTTTCTATTTCCCTGCTCACCAGCAGTAAATAGAGTCATGCTACTCCACTCAGAGAAATGCAACCATGTCCTTAATAACCTTATAACATACACATGGCACCAAAACACACATTTGTTTAAATGTATTGAAAAGGAATGGTCTACATGTGATCTACATTTTGTAGTGTTGTCAGACATCAGTAACCAAAGGTATACCACTTGAGACTATATGAAACAAATCCAGTTGAAGGTCTTCCCTGAAAAACTGAGAATGTCATAACAGCAAAGAAAAAAAGCCCCATTTTTTAAATGGTTTTTCAACTAGAGCATACAGTATGTAGTATAGGTGTGAAATCATGAATTGTTTTATGTTTTGATAAGAACGTATGCTCTAATGCTTAAATAGTATCAGAAGGTACCAAGTGCATCTTTTATTCTCCAGATGATGGCTGCAAAGATCCAGGGACTCCACCTGGAGCTATACGCTCTGGAGACCGCTTTCAGATTGGTGACAGAGTAAAATATCGCTGCCTGTCAGGCATGGATTTACTGGGGTCTGAAGTGAGAGCATGTCTAGATTCAAAAGAATGGAGTGGACCTGAGCCACGTTGCCATGGTATATCAAATTCACTTTTGCTGAATTAATTTCAGAAATAAAAGTTTTTTTTATCAAGTATAAACTGGTATGTAAAAACTTCATTTGAAACTGGCTACAGCCTTTATATTCTTAGGAAATACAAATAAATCACAAACAGCCACTTAATAAATACATTAATACATTTATTAATAAATAAAAGGTTTTGTGCAGGATTATAGTATTAAAAAATTAATAAACAATGTCTTTTCAGCCCCCTATATGTTTGATTTACCAGCAAGTGTGGCTCAAGCCATGGCTGGTTCACTATCTGGTGTAATGGATGTTTCATCTCCTGAGTTTAAAAAGAAGAAAAGTAAGAAAAGCTGACGTATTTATAGTAGTAATAGTAGTCTAAAACCCATAGATGAGGTAATAACAGCAACAAAATATTAGTATTGCTATAGATATAGTAGTGGTAGTTACAGATTTAGTAGTATTAGTACATTTATATGTAATAGTAGCCATACAACTATAGATGTAGAAGTAACTGTATTTTTAGTAATAGTAGTAAAACAGTGTTCATTAATGCATACTGTTTTCTCAGAACCTTTCCTCCCACCTTTCTTCTAGCCCCTGAATTTGGAAGAAACATTAAAATTGAAAAAGGTCAATTCAACATTTTCATTCTCATAGACACATCAGGAAGCATTCAGCAGTCTGAGTTTGAAAATGCAAAGGCAGCCACTGCTAACCTTATACGCAAGGTTTGTATATGACAAGTCTTACTCACTGCTCACCATCATGAGCTCGTTATTTTGCTCCGTGATGCTTGTCTGAGCCTGCTTTGTTATTCAAATTCCGTTCTTCAAAGTATTCACCAACACTTTTCTTTTTTTTTTACAGTTAAGTAGCTATGATGTTACAATGAAGTTTGATATAATTTCCTATGCCAGTGAGCCTCAAGACATTGTAAAGGTTTCCGATTTTATTAGTGGCAACACAGATATAGTCCTGGAGAAATTAAGCAAGTTTGATCAAACAAGTATGTCGCTGAGGTATTTACACTATGTAATTTTCTTTAAAGCAGCAGTTGGACGATATTTTAACATCATTAATCTTTTTGCATAGAACATGGGAAAAAGACTGGTACCAATCTCTATAAAGCCCTCAAGGCTGTGGAGGAACGACTTGCCAACCTCAAGGCTTCAAATATTGATGAGTTCACTAAGACTCAAAATGTCATTCTCATTGAGACTGATGGTAAATATTTAATAAATATTATTATTGAATAAAAAGGTTAATTAGTTGTCATTATTATTTAATATATAGTATATTAGTATAATTTTTTTTTTTAATTATTATTACTATCTTCCTAGGTTACTCCAACATGGGAGGAAACCCACAATATGTTCTGGGTTTGATTCGTGATCTCTTCAACTACAGCAGCTCTATAGATAACTCAAATGAGGAGCTTCTTGGTTTATATTATTTATACTTTATAAAAAAATATATACTAATACCACTGCTTTAATTTAATTTTGTTTATGGTGATTAAATCTAGCTACACTTTATTTTTTAATAATTTAAAAGTTTTGATATTTATTTATATATATATATATATATATATATATATATATATATATATATATATATATATATATATTGTTTTTCTTTTAATTAATTTTATTAATTAATGATTTTGTATTTTTACAAAATTTCTGTCTGGTTGGTGTCAGCATACAAATGTGTGTATGTCTTTTTCTAGATGTCTATGTGTTTGGCATTGGTGCAAATGTAAAGATACAAGAGCTGAAAAGTCTAGCTTCCAATAAAATCAGAGAGAGGCATCTTTTTATCCTAAAAAATTATAAGGATCTTGGCGACGTCTTCAATAGAATGATTAGTAAGAAAACATTGTGCATGTTTTGACACTAAATTGTGTACCAATGTAATGACTGTAATTAAAATAAAATAAAAAATTAAATCTGTGCTCTAGTCACACTGGTCATATGCATGTTATGTTAATAAACTCAATTATTTATCAAACCCCCTGTCTATTAAACCAATAATATTTTATAAATATGTTATTTTGTATGAGTATATTTTCAATTGAAAAAAAAATAAAATTATATATATATATATATTCCCTCTTACCTCCTTCCTAGATGATTCTGCTGTAACCAAGTGTGGAGTGGCTCAAGAACTGGTTTATAAAACTGATGATGATTTTGATGAGCCACCAAAAGATGCTTATAGCAGGCCTTGGCATGTTTCTGTTAGTTGGGTAAGTGAATGTACCTGGACCGTTTAACCCAGAAAGATCTTATAACACCAGTGATTTTTGGCATTGTTCTAAAAAGACCATTGCTCTTAATATTGTGTTTGTTAAACTAGCAAGGAATGCCATGCCAGGGCTCACTTTTGAATGAAAATTGGGTGATCACAGCTGCACATTGTCTGATGAAACTAAACTATGGTTTGATGAAATGGGCAAATGCCACGGACGTGCGCATTACACATGGTCTGTATTCTTTTAGATGTTTTATTTTAAATGCTGCTTTGTACTGTACAGATTACACAATGTAATCAGGCTATAGTTGTAATAATGACTTTTGTGTTGGTCACTTAATATTTGGGAGGGAGCCAGGCTTAATTGCTATTACCAGCCTTTTAAAGATTTCTGTCTCTTTCAGGTTTTCTTATATTAGTCATAATCAACTCCAGTTGTCAGTTCATGTTTTTTTTTTTTTTACATATGTAAGCCAGACTTAATGGTTGTGGGATATTGACCACATGGTTCAGGTGTATTAGGAGCTCAGGAAACATGATGGTTTTTAGGACTGGCTTAAGAATCTACAGTACATAGTGATATCAAACTACAAAGGCCTTAAAAGCATTGAGCAACTTCTTTATTTTAATTTTTTTTGTAGGTGAGGGAACGGTATATGGCTCATTGCTAATTTCTCATCCGAATTTTAATGTCACAAAACTCAAGGAGAAGAAAATCAACGAGTTTTATGACTATGATGTTGCACTGATTAAACTGAACAGTAGCATTAAGCTGACCTACAAAGCAAGGTGAGACAAAAAATAAAGAAAGAATAATAAATACAATAAATACTGTACATTGATGGGAAAAGAAATGTAACATCTGATTCAGGACAGAAATTAGATTTTACTTCACTTGCTATTCTTTTCACATTTCCTCTGTAATCAATGATTAGCACTTAAACATATCCTCTATAACAATGATAATAACAGTGAGCCTTCTATTTGTGTAGAATATACACAGAAATTGTCTTGCAGTAACTTAATCCGTGAAAGAAGTCTGTTTAAATGTGACTTTGCTCCTCTAAGGTATTAAATAAAAACACCTGCAACCTTTCACATAATTAGCAAATCGAAATAACAGGTTTCTTTTTCCACTTGTGTATATTCTTTATGCTGTTCAGCATGCTTAAGACAATTATGAAAAAATCATGCCTGTTAAAATTATTTGTTCTTTTTTCAGTCAGTATTTTCATGTTGTCTTTAACAGGCCAATTTGTTTGCCATGCACAAAACCTTCAAATCATGCTCTGAAGATGCATAACAAAACTACTTGCAAGGAGCATGGTGAGCGTGCAAAACAGCATAAAGTCAAATGATTTACAGTCAACACTTGGCTGAGAATCCTTGAAGAATGAAGAATATATTTATTTTATTTTATTTTATTTTATTTTATTTTATTTTATTTTATTTTATTTTATTTTATTTTATTTTATTTTATTTTATTTTATTTTATTTTATTTTATTTTAGAGTTACGCATGTGGATAGACATTTCAGTTCAGACCATACATTGTCTTTTGTTTTTTGTCTTTTAATAACCATTTATTTGTGTCGACAAGTTTTCAAATTTTACTGAAAGGTTAATTTATGAACTAAAGCAGCTATGATGCCAAAAGAGCTTCTGCTATTTTTGTGTGAACAGAAAACACCCTGCTTGATTCACAGCAGACTACAGCCTACTTCATCCGTCAGGGAAAAACCCGAATGCAGACTCATATCCAGAGCGGAGAAAAGGTGAATTATTTGCAATAAACTGTCAGCTATGCAGAAATCAACTAGTTGTGAAATTCAGAAGGATTCTGTTACTATTTTAGCACAGTTGTGTATGTTCACAGAGAGTCCACTGCATTGAGCAGTTCAGGCCTGAATTGCCTTTGAACAACGAGGTGTCTTTGACTGATGTTGTCACAGACAGGTTCCTGTGTACTGGAGGATCACAGAAATACAAGGATCATATTACCTGCAAAGGTTTTCTTTTAAAAAAAAAGACAAAATTACACAAACATATCTATCTATCTATCTATCTATCTATCTATCTATCTATCTATCTATCTATCTATCTATCTATCTATCTATCTATCTATCTATCTATCTGTCTATCTGTCTATCTTTATTAGGGGTGTAATGGTACACAAAATTTACGGTTCGATACGTACCTCGGTTTTTAAGACGCAGTTTCGTTCAATTTCGGTACAGTTAGGGGACAGATTGCTTGTTGTTCTTTATTATTATTAACATTTGTGAACATCAACAGTTTATATTCTTAATAACATTTTAAAGAAAATGCCTGCTTGATTAAATAATATATAAAATAATATTTTATAATATTTTATACAAAAATAAATTTTATACAGAATAAATCAAGTTAATGCAATACACTTTTATTATATAAATTAAATTAACGAATCAAATAAATAAATTTAATAAATGAAAAAATGTAATTACATAGTATATGCTTGTTAGACCCTATTTGGGTAATACAGATGTGTATGTAAGTGTTTGTCTGTGTTTTACATTTAATATTTAATTTTCTAAATTTCTTTTTTAATGCAAAACAAATCTCATTCTGGTATGAAGTGAGTAGCCACAGTGACACTGCGCTAACTATAGGTTCTTTTTTTTTTATATCCCTGGCATTGTTGTGTATATTTTCAAAAAATAATAATAAAAATGCGCTTAAAGTGTGAGGCGGAGGTTAAGCTTGCGGAACTACTGAATACGTTTCTGAGGGAACTCAGATTTGAACCATGTTCCGCACGTAAAAAGGATTGCTTTTGGTAATCGAAATCCCTGTACCGAAAACCGTTACACCCCTAATATATTTATATAGTGTCTATATATATATAGACTACATAGACTTAATATGTTATATAGTGAGTACACACGCACACATCGCATTCGGAAAGTATTCAGATCAACTTCCCTTTTAAACATTTTTTTGTTATGTTGCAACCTGATACTACAATTGTTAGAAAAACATTTTTTTCATTAATTTACACTTAGTACTCCGTAATAACAAAGTGAAAACAGAATTTTAGTAAAAAATCTACATTTTTTATTATTAAAAAAATACATAGGTATTCAGACCCTTTAATCAGTACTTAAATAAAGCACCTTTAGCAACAATTACAGTGTTATGTCTGTGGCGGAAATCTCCAAATCCTAAATAATAGTCTCAGGTTTGATTAGAATCAAACAGAACAAAGATTATTATATATGAAGAAAATCCTCTGCAGAGGGATGTCTGTCACACACACAAATGGTGAATAAGGAAAGAGATACTTCCTCTTTCCTTCCTCTGCTTTTATTTCTCTTCACTACTATCCCTCCCTTCCTCATGCAGCTCATAAAGCATATTCATACAAGTTGCCTTTTACTGGAACAGAATGTTTCAAAACATGTAGCCATATGAAAACTTTGTGAAAACGACCTTGGGGGAACAGAATGGTCTTTATTGATGCACTCTACAGTTAATTAGGTGTTGGTTGCTAAGAAACAGAGAGCTGGAATAAAGACGTGATTTTCTGTTAGGCTCAATATGTGTGAAAAGATTAACATGACATTCACAAAGTATGATTGAATATGATTGAACGTTTTCCAGTACATTTTCCTCTGTTTTGTCTTTTAGGGACAAACTACAGGATCAAGTTTGAATCATTGCACTATTGGATCATTCGATAGGATACGATTGCAAAAATAAAACATGGCTAAACATAGGGTGAAACAGGAAACATCAGATCCAACCTTTCCTACAAAGGGTTTTCAGCTATATTGTCAGGAATATTCTCGGTGAAACAAATGTCACAAAATAATTCAGCATCTAGCTACTTAAATCAATGTATTTTTCTTAGGTTGTGTGTCCTCAGGTGGGCTGTAGCCAGTCTCATCTAGCATTACAGTGTCATTACCAGCTACTGATTGGAGGGAGTAGACGTCCATAGCTACTGGGAAAGCATGGCAGACATAGTACGATTTGTTGGTGTGCTGTCAAGCTGTCCAGTTTGCATATTGCCAGAAGACATCATTGTGTGGATGTCCGTGGGTGATGCCTAGGGCGCTCACCACTGTCAGGACGAGGGGTAGATACTTCATTTTGATCCTTATGTTTGGTCCGGTGACACCTTTCCTATTCTTGACGTTCTTGGTGCTTGAAGGGTCGGTGCAGCCTAGGCACCCAAATGGTGCCCTTTTCCCAACTAACGAGGTCAAGTGACACCAGTATTTAGTTAAATGTTACGGGAAAGCTTACTTCACTAGGGGGGTTGTCTAGCCGTTAGTGTCCCACCTTGTGCAACTGGGGCTATGCCCAAAAAACACACAAAGGCATTAGTTGGTAGTTTCTTCGTTGGTTTACTTCTAATGATGTGCTGAAGATGACTGGTGTCCATGCAATTCTCTAATCTTTACTTAACTTGTCAGTTTTCCACTCTTCAAGATAAATGTTATTTATTGGCAGATGCTCTGAGTGAGCAATGGTTACACTCTGCTTTACCAGCCTTCCTAGCACCGTTAACTTGTGGCTGCTCTCCTGTTTGAATGGAAACTTCAGATAGAACATTATAGTCCTGAATACAGAAGTCTAGAGCATGTATTTTCAGTCTTTCAATTAACACGTTTCTGACTTTGACGATCACTGGTCCTGGAAACTTGAGAGTCTCAAACGCTACTATCACACTGTTGTGTCCTAGAACAGCAATTTGTTCTGGATGATAGTGCAAAATGGCTTCGCCCACGAAGGAAGTTGCTTGTTCGCTGCCATGCAATGCTTAGATGCTATCTAGTGTCTTACATAGGTACTTGTTACGGTTCTGGAACTCACTTGCAGTGGCTCGCGTGGATTAATGTAGCTCTTTCAGCGACCTTCACAGTGACCTTCACAGCGATTTGCATTGACAGGAGCACTTGGAAAGGTCCCAACCATCGTTTGGCTTTCCAGCTCTTCCTTCTGAAGTCCTTCACCACCACCCAGTTTTCTGGTTTCAGGTTAGATAGAGGCTTCTGCGCTGATCCAAAAAGCGCCTACTTCACCTGTTTGTGGGTGGCAGACAAAGCAGACACATCATTACATCATCCAACCTTCTCTCTCTCATTTTCCTCATTCATCAGCTGCTAATAATACTCCCTGCACCTTCTCAACACACTCTCCTCACTAGTTAACATACTTCCATCTGCATGTATTAGTGCTCTAACTTGCAGCACATCCTTCCCAGCTCGGTCCCTCTGTCTGGCCAATCGGTACAAATCCTTTTCTCCTTCCTTAGTGTCCAACTTCACATACAGCTCCTCATATGCCTTATCCTTAGCTTTTGCTACATCCCTCTTCACCTGTTGCCTCATCTGCTTGTACTCCTGCCTACTTTTCTAATCTCGCTGTCGTTCCCAATTCTGTTTTGTGAACCTCTTTCCTCTTATGCTTTCCTGCAATTCTTCATTCCACCACCACATCTCTTTGTCTTCCTTTCTCTTTCCAGATGTCACACCAAGTACTTTTCTAGCTGCCTCCCTTATCACTTCTGCAGTAGTTGCCAAATCATCCAGCACCTCTTCACCACCACCGAGCCCCTGCCTGACCTCTTTCCTGAATATCACACTACAGTCTTCCTCTTTAAGTTTCCACCATCTTATTCTTTTTTTAGTCCTCACTCTCCTCCTCTTCTTCTTCGCCTCCATAACCATCCTACAGACCACCATCCGATGCTGTCTAGCTACACTGTCCCCTGCCAACACCTTACAGTCTCCAATCTCCTTCAGGTTGCATCTCCTGCATAGAACATAGTCCACCTGTGTGCACCTTCCTCCACTCTTATACATCGCTGTATGGTCCACCCTCTTCTTAAAATAAGTATTACCCTTCCACATTCCTCTTCTTAAGGCCGTACCTACCATCACCTCCTCATCACCTCTGTTCCCTTCACCTACATGGCAATTGAAGTCTGCCCCAATCACTAATCTTTCTTTCCTAGATACACTCTCCACCCACTTGTGGAGCATAAGCACTGATGACATTTATCATCACCCATTCAACTTCCAACTTCACGTTCATCACTCTTTCAGAATCTCTCTTTACCTCCACTACACTCTTACCAAACTCTTCCCTCAGGATTACTTTACGCCAGTCCTCTTTCCATATACACCATGGTTGAACAGTTTAACCCCCCCCTCCAAGGTTCCTGTTCCTTTCCACTTGGTCTCCTACACACAACATTTCAACCTTTCTTTGCTCCATCATATCAGCTAACTCTCTCCCTTTACCAGTCATAGTACCAACGTTTGGAGTGCCCATCTTAACCTCCACTTTCCTACATTTCTCCTTTCCTTGCTGTCTCTGTAGAAATCTTCCTCCTCTCCTTCTCCTCCTTTGGCCAACAGTAGCCCAATTTCCACTGGTACCCTGTTGGCTACCAATACCCATGGCGGTTGTTGGTAGCCCAGGCCTCGACCAATCCGGAATAAAATCCTGATTCATGATCCGCATATTTGATTTGGCACGTTTTATGCTGGATGCTCTCCCAAATGCAACCCTCCCCATTTATCCGGGGCTTGGGAGCGGCACTAAGAGTGCATTGGCTTGTGCAACCCTAATGACTGGGTTATGCACATGGACAAATATTGATGCTTTATGAAAATGTATGTTTATTATTAGTGAAACCAAACTCAACATAGAGTATAAAGACAAAACATTCTTGTAAATGTTTAAAAGTTATTATGGTGTTTTAAATTGCGTAAAATAATCAAGAGACCAAACAGGACCTTAGTTATGTTTCCACACGGACGGTTAATGAGGTGATACTGAAGAAACTGTACCTCTTTCATTCGGATTACATATTCAGAGAATATTTGTATCTGATTGGTTTATTTTTATTTATTTTGGTTTATTTAAATGTAGGCATTTTAAGCTTCCTATTTATATATTTATGTATTTATGAGGGAAGTATTCACTAAGATTCAGTTTGTTTTATTTATGTGTCTGTGAAGAGAGATGACAAAGATGGCAGCGAGCACCTTCTGTCTGTTTTCTTTATTTTACAAAAGCACAGCATTTTGTTGTTATTATGAGTGTATAATGATGTATTGCTCTTATCTGTACGACAAAAAATACTTTTTTTAAGGTCATTTCGGTGTTATGAGGAAAACAGTGCCACAAAACGCGTCGGTCGACAAACGTGCAGGCATTCATACATCATTTGAATCTGTAAAGAGTATACTTTGATTTATATACACTCATAACAAAACACTGTGCTTTTGTGAAATAAAGAAAACAGACAGGGGGCACTCACTACCATCTCTGTCTCCTCTCTTCACAGACACACAAATAAAACACCCTGAATCTCAGTGAATACTTGCCACATTGACATAATAAATACAATTTTTGTGATTGAAAGTTTGTGTATGAAAGTTATGAGGTATAGTTTCTCCATTGTGTGGAAACATAGCAAAGTTTTCATTTGGTGTTCTGATGATTTACTTAATTTAAAACACCATAATTACTTTAAAACTTTTACAAGAATATTTTGTCTCTTAATGCTCTATGTTGAGTTGAGTTTTACGAATAATAAACATGTATTTGTGTAAAGCATCAATATTTGTCCATGCCCATGCTGATTAGAGTATTAAAAAATGTAAAAGTTTTAATTTAAGGTACATTTAGAACAGATAAAAATGTGTGATAAATTTGCAATTAAATATTTCAAATCGACTGTCAACCCTAACCCTCAGAAATATTCCCACTGTGGGAGAAATTAAGACACATCTTGTCCTAATATTAATATGATGTGAGGTCCAGTTGCCAGTGTGACACTAAAACAGGTAGTCGCAATGGCTAGTTTTTTTAAAGAAGTTTGGGAAGAGCCCAAACTTCTTTACTTTAACTTGAGTAAAAAAAGTATAGTCAGTACTGCAACCTTTACCAGAGTATTTTAAAACATGAGTTTCTGTGCTTCTATTTAAGTGAAGGATGTGTGTACTTTTGCCACCTTTGTTTGATTATTTTTTTTATATAAAATGGTTAAACAGAAATTCGTGCTGCATTAATCACACGTTAATAACATTTGTGCCATTAAAATTTATCTGTATTTTGACAGCCCTAATTAATATATTAACACAAAACGAATTAAAAATGTTTTTGTATCCAGGCTGAACATCCACCATATAGAACACAGGAGAAAAAATTATGATTAGGAATGTCTCTGTTTTCAGTCATGTTTACATCACTGATTCCCTCATCCACGTTAACCCCACACTTCCTGTTGCCTTCTGTCTTGCTCATTGTTCGCTTCATAAACTAGCCTACATGTGTGGTGTGAGAGAGCCAGGAAATGATACACCAGTGGTAGATTGAAAAAGCCTCATAATGACAGGAAAACGGCATGCAGTGAGAGGAGAAAATATTGATCATGTCACCAAAAAGATTAAAACTAAAGTAACAAGCCTGTTTTGAAAATGTAATAAGTAGTAAGTACAGATATTTGTGTATAAAAGTAGAGTGAAAGTAAAGAATAAATAAGTACTGATACCAGAAAAATCTACTTAAGTACTGTTGGCAAACTCCAAGCCGGCTTCCATGGGTTTTGCACTGAGGAGAGGCTTCCATCTAGCCACTCTTTCATAAAGCCCAGATCAGTGAAGGGACGCATTGATGATTGTTCTGGAACTTTGTCCCATCTCCACACAGGATCCCAAGAGTTCCGTCAGAGCGACCATTGGGTTGTGTCAAACTTCTTCCCTTTAAGAATTATGGAGGCCACTATGCTCATGGGACTCTTCAGTGCAGCAGCAATTTTTTGTAGCCTTTCTCAGAACTATGCCTTGCAACAATCCAATCTCTGAGCTCTGCAAGCAGTTCCTTTGACCTCATGGCTTGGCTTTTGCTCTGATATGCATTGTCAGTTGTGAGGCCTTTTATAGAGGTGTGTGCTTTTCCAGTCATGACAAATCAATAAACTTTTCCACAGGTAGAATCCAGTCACGTTGTAGAAACATATCAGCAACGATCAAGAGAATTGGGAGACACCTGAGCTAGTTTTCAAGTGTTTTAAAGGGTCTGAATTCTTATGCAAGTTACACTGTAGGTTTTTTAAATGTACAACATTTACAGATATTTCCAAATGTTTTTTACTGTCTGTCATTATGGGGCACTGAGTGTAGATAACGAGAAATAAATCAATCTGAACGATTGTAGTATCACGTTGCAACAAAATTGAAAAAAGTGAATGGGGTCCGAATACTTTCAAAACGCACTGTGTGTGTGTGTGTGTGTGTGTGTGTGTGTGTGTGTGTGTATATATATATATATATATATATATATATATATATATATACACACACACACACACATCCCTAATAATTATATAAATATCTCAACTGCAGGAGACTCTGGAGGTTCTCTCTTCCTTCGTAAGGGATTACGTTACTTCCAGGTTAATAATTTCACTTTGAGTTTTGCAGTTTTTATATTTTGGTAGTAATAAATGCACAAAAAGACATGACTTGCAGTGATAAATAGCTTCAGTTTTTATTCATTCATCGTTTGTTCCTTTATCTGTTAGGTGGGAGTCGTGAGCTGGGGCAATACGTTAAAGTGTGAATCGACTACACCAGCTGACTTTGATGATCCTCCTGAGAATGCTCGTGATTTCCACATCAGTGTGTTCTCCATTATGCCCTGGCTTATGGAACACCTGGGCAATGAAATTGAATTCCTGCCATTGGAGAACTGAATTAAGCAGGAAAGTTGACCAAACGTTTAAATATAACCTGTTTTGTTTTCTAATTACTTTCCTAAATAACTACTCAAACAGTCTCCAGTTAAAAATATATTTAATTGGAGTTTTAAACTTAACATAAGTTTTATGAACCCCTAATAACTAGGGGTATAATGACCCATCAAAATCCATAATGTGACTATATCATAATCATGTTTGATACACACTGTGGACATCAGCTTTTTAATCATTATGCGTCTAATGCACCGATACTGTTTGTACACCAGGGGTCTCAAACTGCACATCCAATAGAACTCAAATAAAAGCTGGAGAACTTCGAGATCTGCACTTGTGAAGTCTGGTAGACCGAATTAGAAAATCGGTATTTGAACAACCAACACGCCTTAAAAGTTACAAGCTTACACAACCATATTATACCAGTTCAAATGAGCTCTTCAGTAGCAAACAGGCAACACCAGTGCTATATAAAACAGGCTTTTTTTCTTTTTTTTTACCAAAGAGACTTTGGAGCTCTATTTCTGCTACAGAAGAATTGAGAGAATCGATTGTTTTTAGATATGGTGAGCATATAGTGCATTTTGTTTATAAACTTTTTTTTTTTTTGCAGAACTATAGTTTCATTTTGATTCATTTTAAAAATATAAAATGCAGATAGCTTTTTTTCCCCCCAAAATCATAATGCCAGTATCCTGAATCCAATCAAATACTAACCGTATCACACCTCTACTTATAAACATTCTGGTCCGACCTTTCCCAGTCACCTTTTCCCTGGTGTAAAGATTAGATGGTTGCTGTTAGGATAAATCAGTACTACAGGAAACACAGGGCAACAAGGACCACTCTGTATATAGACTCACTTTTATGGAATGCTGAACAGTCAACTGATTGATTTACAAACATAAAAAAAAAAAATCCTGGATTTTAAACCATAAGGTCACTTCAATGTCATATGGACACTAATGCTTGTAATCAGTTTGTTGCTAAAGTATGCAGCTTACCCACAATTCTACTGAAGCAGAAATGTAGCTGTTAGCAATCATAAATGAATGAAAAACAACAAAAGAACAAAACAGTTTGTAAAGAAATGCCATTTTACTTAAGGGACTCCAGCACAAGTGGGATATTTTACTCTGTGCTCTTGAAAAATGAGCCTCAAGAGAGGTGGCATCTTAATGAATACAAAAACATTTAATCTTGCTGATCCAACCTAAAAGACCAGTCAAAGAGATTTCAATGTTTGTTTGTTACAATATATAATCTTTATTTCAGTTTCTTTGATACTTTTTTAATGCAGAATGTTGCACTTTAGGCTGGGCCACGTGTCCTCAGACAAAAAGCTCCTTTTGTCAAATAAACTAAAAAGCAATCAGTGTAACCCCATACATTTTATTGTTGTTTTAATATAGACTATCAGTTAAGAAAATGTACACTCTGTGACTTAAATAATGCTAGAACATTACAATATAAAAAAAACATAAACAAACAACAAAAAAAACAAGAAAAACATACAAAATTACAGGACAAGAAACGTGAATGAAGAAAATGACATCAGAGCAATGAGAATTCAAATCCATTTGGTAATAGACAACATCTCAATGACACTCTACATAAAACTCAGCCTGGAACTGCCTTTTATTCACTGTGAGTTGGTGATTACAGTGAACTAATATTTAAATAAGCTTGTAATCTAACTAGTTGGTAAAACACATGAAGGTAAAAAAAACAACAAAAAACACCACCACCACTTCTGTCTATTTTAAAGACTCTCAAGCACTTCAAAGTTCCATTTTAGTTTTCATTTAGACAATACCAAGTATGCAACTCTGTATTTTACTCTTTAGAAATGTAAGAATTTAAACCCCACCTAGACATCATGTGTTAAAGAAAAAAATATCGCATTCATAGAGAGTCCTGTTTCCTGCTTTTGTATGCGTTTCATTAAACATGTAACAATGGTAAAAATAGAGGCCTGAGATTCCAGACTGGTCATTATGAGGCTGACAAGACTTAGGAACTGTTGACACTAGGACACAGACAGTGCAGCCAAAGTGCACTGTAAGGCAGGTGTAGTGAAATCAGACTTCTCCCAGTTAGACAATTATTATAATTTTTTTTTTTTACAATCCTAGCATTACGTTTGAACGAAGGACAGAGAACGAAAGAAATCTGCAACGGATGAAATCGGACAGCTAATACTGTACCAAACACAACTTGCGGATGATCATGATCAAACAATTCAGTGGTATAGCGTTGAGATTTCAAAGAGTGAAGAAGCTAGAAAGTTTCACTTAAAGGGGTGGTAAGTCGTTCGTCAGCAGCTTCAAACACATAAACGGTCAGTTTTCTTTGGACTGAAGAGGTGGTGGAGGAGTCACTAGAGACATTCATTCATACTAGAGACAGATGCTGGTCAGTCAATGCATTTCTTAAACATAATACAATTAGAAGTAAAGTCAGTGGTTAAGTTACAACAATTGTTTGTGATTTTTGGCAATCGAGTAATTAATCCTATATCTGCTGCAGTCACTGCTCCAATTCCATAAATGGAAAACCAAATGTTGTGGATCACGAACATCTAATAAATCAGTATACGAAATAGTTTCTTCCTTGCGTGTTGCTCTTTAGTTTATGACCCAACATTCAGGTTAACATTAGGTAAAATACTAACTGCACCTTTAAATCAAAGCTCCAGCCAAAATCCTGTTTTACAGTATAAACGATCTCACAGAGTGAGACCAGTTAGAGTGACAAATCAGCGGTAAGTCAAATTAAAGGGAATTTCTACTCGTTCGTTGGCATTTTATAGTAAAGAACAGCACTTTGCTATAAAACTAAAGATGCTCGCAGATTTAAACTGTACATCGTAAACGGAATAGCACTCAGCAGCAATCCATTAGTTGATCTAAACTGCACTATACTCTTCACTCATGCAGCCTGAAACATCGTCAAGAAAGACTGGAAACGCATCAAGCAGAGAAGCATTACTTTCCCTTTAGTGGTTCTCAAAAAGTTTTAAATGTTTTAAAAAATTGATTAAGCAGGCTAGACATTAAATGTTCACAGACTTTAAAATAAACAAGCACGCACACACACACTCACACACACATACATACACGCCTCTAAATTACTGTAGACAAAAAAAAAAAAGCAAGGTTTTTCTAAACATTCTTACAGAACACATGGAACGAAAAAAAAAATCCCAAACATTCTTTGGCAAAAAGCAGTTTCAAACAACCAGGTCACTTCAACTTTGTCAATATGTAAATAAGCGAATGGTAATAATACACAGGTCGGATGAAGGCTGTCCTCCAAGTAACTATCAGCTGTTAGCCACTTAGCAAACCATAATACAGAGAAGCATGATGTCACTTTCTTCCCTTGGGCTCCCAGCCAGAAGAGGTTCAGCAGTTCCCTTACCTAATTCTTCCTGTGGAGTTACTGAGACAGAATGGCACTTCCTTTGAGGTCACAGACGGAATCCAATGTTTCCTGTGAGGTCAAAGCGAGATACGGCACTCCCTCTGACATCACATGGCATTTAAACTTACAGAAGAATGAGCCTTGTATAGCTGAAGCACAAAAAACCCACACCAACATAGAAAAGATTCTCCTTGTCGTTATAACCCACTTAAGTTCAAGTGCAGCAAATAATAAATAGTATAGCCCCATGTGGGCTGTTGTGGTCGTGCAGAAGGGGAGTGAGACATCAGTTGCTGGACAAATATACAATGGCTGATATACGCTCTTTGTATCCTCCTGGCTCTGGCACTATTCATCAAAAATCTGATTTATATCCAGCAACATTTCAGATTTTACAAAGAAAAATGTAAAGAAGAAGTAGTCCAGTGCTTGAGAAAGGGTAAAGTCTATCTGCTCGACTGGTCAAAGCAAAGTATACCAGTTTTCCCTGCGGTTTTCTGCTCTTACCAAACCACACAGCGGTGACCTGAGTTCATGGGTGAGCCCAGTGGACACTGGAAATGCTGCGCAAATTCAGGAGAGTTAGATAGTGTGCCAATGACACGGTACTTGGGTGGACTGTGAGGGTCTGTCATTAAGCCTTCATGAGCACTCTCTGGTGTCCGTACTGAACACCAAACCTGTAGAAAGAAACACAACGAAAAATGTTTGCATTTGTTTTTATTTTGTTCAAGAGGTGTGCACTCTCCATGCATCGCTTTAAAAATACCTGTAACTCTACATGCTCATGCAATTACCCAATCCCATATGATTATGAGACACCAAAGCAATGCATACAACCATGCAGATACAGGTTTAGATCATCAGATAAAAGTTTTAGATTAAACATCAGAAAGGGGGAAAGAAATGTGATCTCAGTGATGGTTATCTCAGGATCTCAGGTGGGTTACATTAAGTTTTTCTGAAACTTCTGATCTTCTGGGATAACAGCTTTTTTTTCTTATTTTTTTAAAACAAACCGTCAGTGGCAGGTCTGTGGGTGGAAAAAATCCGAAGAGTTTTCAAACTAACAGAGACAATACTAACTTAATAACCACTCATTAAAGCTGTGGTGAGCAATAAAGCCTCAACAATCGGAACACTAATGTGGATGTGGATGTGGATGTGAGGAATCTGAGGCTACACTGGATACAGGATCATTAATACTGGATAGTTGAAGAATTGGTTGGCTTGTCTTTGACATGTATTTGCATGATTTTACACACTGCAGGCACATGACTGGATGTCTGGAAATCAAAAAGTTTATTGGTTGGAATTCTTTTAATTTTTTTTGTTTCTATGTAGATAAACTGTAGGGGGAAAAGTTTGTTTCCAGTCAAAACCACGAAGGACACAAAATGCTTGTACTCGTTTGCAAGTTGTAGTTACTATTCATCATCTGAGTACATTCACCTGACTTAATTGGTGTCTTTATTTTGTCAGATATTCATTACACAATGTTTCCCCACGTTACCCGTTTGTAACGTTCAATTCTATTTTCAAAATGCTGATATGGCTACAGATTTTCAGTCTAGCCAAGCAGGAACCTTCAATCGACTAATTTGCAAATGTCAGACTGATGCTAAAATGATAGAACTTTGGAGCACTACTGTATCATTTCACTTTTAATGATTAGATAACCTTTACTGTAAACTTTAATGTGGAGTTTATTATTGACTCTCTCTGTAAAACATGTCATACCTGTGCAAACCCCACAAAGAAGAGCTGGTCACTGGTAAGATTGACTGCTGGGAGTCTTTTCTCTTTTCCATTTCTCTGTACCCATGACCTGTATGCCTGCAAACACACCAAAATATCAATATTAATGCATGTTTAATAATAATCAATTATAGACATTATATTGAGCAATCTGTGTAAATATGCAATTAGACATCAACAGTAAATAAAAGGAGATGGAGAAATAACTTGCATGATAGGCAGCCTTTAAACCTCCATTGTCTGCAATGTTCTCTCCCAGAGTTTGTTTGCCGTTAATGTGTTCTCCGTTGATGGTGTACTGAGTGTACTGATCCACCATGCACTCTGTCCGATTCTTAAAAGCATCCACTGAGGAGTTCTGCCACCAGGGCCTGAGGTTCCCATCCTTATCATACTCTCTGCCTGTACAAAGCAAAAATATACATTTCATCAATAATGCTTGCATGTTTGTGTGTCTTTGTGTGTACGCCGTGTCTACATACCCTGGTCATCAAAAGCGTGAGTAAGCTCATGTCCCATGACCACACCAATGCCCCCAAAGTTTAGTGCTCTAAGAGACAGAATGAGACACTTAATTATGATATTAAAACTGATTTTCCAACCTTTATCCTAATATACCAATCAATAAACTTACTTGGGGTGATCCCGGGCATAGAATGGAGCTTGTAGGATTCCAGCAGGAAACACAATGCCATTCTTGGTGGGCATGTAGTATGCATTTACTGTAGGAGGAGTCATACTCCATCTAAAAGGGAGAGTGTGTGTATGTGTGTGTGTGTGTGTGTGTGTGTGTGTGTGTGTGTGTGTGTGTGTGTGTGATAGTTAAATAAAGCAAAAATTATAATTATACCAGATTTGCCGATTTTCTGAATTAGCATAAAGTCATATGTACACACACAGAAAAACTCACTGGTCTTTGTTTGGAGGTTTGCGCAACTGGTCTGCCATCACCCTGGCTGAGAAGTTGTAGAAGTTGAGCATATTTTGGAAAAAGTTGTCCTCAGAGACTTCGTACTGACAAAACAGTAGATCTGAAATTACTACATTTCATTTGCACATAATCCTTTCTCAGGAGATTTACCTCAGCATTATAATCTGGGTCTAGACATTTGTTTTCCTACCCCATCATATACTTCGTCCAGCTCCTTGGGGTCTAGGATGAAGTCTGGGAAACCGATCATATCATAAATGGCATCAGCCTAAATAAAGTTGAGAAAAACAAAAGATATATATTTTTTTTTAATCTTGAAAAACATGTTGTTTGGTATATTGGTGGACATACAGTCAAGACCACAATTAAAGTAAGCCCTGAAATTGTATAATAGTTATTATTACAACATAGAAATTTTACTGCATTTTATATACCCCTCATTATTTCACTTTTTAAATTTGCAAATTAAATAACTGAAGATGATTTCAACGTGAAACAAATTTCAACGATGATTTCTTAGGAAACAAGTCAGAGAGATCATAAAACAGGTGTTCTTCGTATATGTGGCCAAATAAATTATTTGGTACATTCTTGCAAAGCCTTAAAAACTGAAAAACAATATTATAAGTGGCCCAAACAGCCAGTTCTGAAATGCCATCCGATGGACAAACAAGACAAAGATCAACTTGACTGGAAGAGAAAAACAGAAAGAAGTACCCAAAGCATACCACCTCAACTTAGAACAAAAAGCAGTAGGTTCAGCCCACATGCTGCAATACTCATTAGATGGAACGTAGGTAAATAGATTTACTTATTCACCAGATTTAACTTATTCACCTGATCGGAATCCAATTAAGTACCATTGCACTACCATTGCACTGAAGGCAAAACACCACAAGAACAACTGAAAACAGCTCTAGTAAAGGTGTGGAAGAGCATCAGCAGGTAGGAAATCCAATGTCTCGTGGTATTTGTACCCCAGTGTTCAGTAAATGACTGCAACAGACTTTTTTATCGAGTATTAAAAATGGACTTACAATTTGTAAGTCTATTAAAAACTTTATTTCTTTAAACAATTACATTAAATTGAAAAGTTTGCAGTTTGAGATCATATTCATTAGTTAAAAATCTGAAGTAGACAATTACTTTCTATTTATTTATGGACCTGACTGTGTTTATTTTAAATAGTATAATTTCTGAAGAGAAATAGAGGGCAGATTAACAGGAAAGAGATTTTCTGTTCTATGTAATATCCACATGCAGCCCTCTTAAATCCAAGGTCTGAGTGTATGTTTTATTTGGGGCTGCCAGCTTGTGTTCCCTCACCTTGTCTTTAGCAGCTTGTCGTGTCTGTTCATCCATCCAACTGAGGTTGTCTAAAGTATGTTTAAAAGCAGTCCGGATCTCGTTGATCATCCCCTCAGCCTGCAGAAAGAGTAGAATCATTACGTTTCTCAAAAACCTTTATGTAACAGAGCATTAATAGCATAAATAGACCTTTATAATCCAGGGTGTAGACAAATATATGGGCATAAAGCATATAGTGTAGTTCACATTACAGCCACATAGTGGTGGCAAAGAGTCACTACTGATGATGTAAAAGATAATGGAAATGACATCATTGCTAATTATCTTATACACTTGATGCAGTTTATTGTATAGCCATAAATGCAGACTCGAGTCACTATGGCCTCATTGAAACTCACAATCTCTTTGCTGTGTTTGTCAAAGGTGGCTTTAACAAACAGCGCGCCCAGAGCAAAACCCAGAGTGTCGTCCGTGTTTCCAATGCAGGTCTGCCAGCGAGGAGTACACGACTGCATACACAATGATATCAAAATTGAGGAAAGAAAACTTTAATATCTAAGGAAAACACACACCTGGAAAGAAGTCAGTCTTGTTTGGTGCAACACCTGACAAAGCTATTTTTATTCACCTTTTTGGTGCCATAAAGACTCTCCAGTAATTTGTCCTGGGCATTTTCAAAGCGCTGGTCGAGGCTAGATGCTCCTTTCTGCACCAGATTCCAAATCATGTAGTTATTCAGCAAACTATCGCAAGGAGGAAAAAAAAAACACGAAGTGAGTGAGAGAGAGAGAGTGTGTGTGTGTGTGTGTGTGTGCGCAGTTCATGTTAGCAAAACTGCAGACAGAGATCAGACCACACAGCAACTAAAACAGGCAAACTGTGCATTTATTCCACAGAGTGACAGAGGAAAAAACTAATTAATTATATACATTTCTAAACCTGCAAGTAGAAATATAATCTGATGAAAATGGTGATCTTATAAAACAGAAAGGTGTGAAGTGTACTACAGTCATTTTTACCCCAATTTATATCCCCCGTATTTTCAACGAGTTTACCAGGAACAAGCGCTTACATGTTTTTTTTGTACTGAGAGAAAAAGAAAAAACCCACACAAACAGAAAAGCCACAGCAATAACAATAAAGATATGATGAGATAATTTGTCACTTAGTCTGTTATGTGGGATATTGTTAGGCAATATGGTAAAATGTGCTCAAATGTTGTGTCAAAAGACTGCACTGATACTCAACCACAAATCATCACAAGTCCTAAAGTATCCTAAAAGTTATAGTGAAGTTTAATTTGTACAAATTCCTCAGCAGTTTTAAATTAATGTTAGATGTTTCTAGAATTTACAAACCTTGGACTCCATAATAGACTTGACACCATTATGTGTTTTTAGCTTTTTTTTTTTTTTTACTTCTTTGTGCAGTAAAAAAATCCTCTAAAATTATTAGTTACAGATATTGTAGATCAGAGATGCAACAACAATGCAATCTGATGATAGACATTTTTTTTTTATCATTATCAGTTAGTTGGTTTTCAAACTAAATATAAAGCACATATTAATATAATTACAAATTAAACAGAAAAAAATATATTTATATATATATATTTATATATTTAAATATGAAAATAATCATTATTTGTAGCCCTTTGGAGGATAGAGATATGGTTGACAAATACTGAAGCATTTCTTTAATGCATCGAAAATTGAACCTGTACCAGACAGTTTGTATTTCACACACACACACACACACACACACACACACACACACACACATACACATACACATACACATACTTGCGGTCAGTCTTGTTGATGAGGTCTGAGACCTGCTGCAGGTATTCCTTGGCATACACAACTACTGGCTCTGTATCATTCAGCTCCAGGGGGGAAAGTGCAGAGGTCAGGTAGTCTAGCCATTCCACAGCCGGTGCTAGTGTCTATGGGAAAGAAGATTGGTATGAACTTTTTCACAAAGCAATAAAAATAAATCATGCCTCATTTACACACGGTTGCTTAGCTTTAGGAAAATATTTGCTTGCTACCTGATTCAATCGCTTCAATTTATTCCTAGTCATGTTTCACATATTATATTAAGGAGGACTGTCACAGGAGTGTGCAAATCACCAAGAGGATATAAGCAAGTCAATTTTGCAGTTGGATTAAATATTGGACATGCAAAACAGCTTAGCAAAGAGGAACAAATGCCTATTAACACTGCCAGCAAAACAGATGAACACACTGGGCCGAGTGAAATTCTCAGAGGACTCAAGATGCACAATACCTACTGCTTCTGGACATCTAGGTATTAAAACACATGAATATTCCTTCATTAATATTCTCTATGGCTCTTAAAAAAGAGGCATGAAGCCTCAAAGCTTTTATGTTTTAACCTGACAATATTCCAATACCACATTTTTTTGCCATTATTTCAGAACCATCCAAATCTGCTTCTCTGCTGTGATTCCACAAACAAAGTGCTGAATATATAGGTGGAAAAGCTATTCCACCAGCCACACACCCTCAAAGACAATCAAACTCTCACACACACACACACACACACACACACACACACACACACACACACACACACACACGTTTGCATTCCAGAGCGCAAGATGCAATTCCAGCTGCCCAACCCTTATATATTTTACTGAAATTCTTTTCTGAAACACACAGAGTGCTTATATCTCACACAGCAGTCAACCTTGTCCAGGCTGTGGGAGGCAAGGAAGAGGGGGATGATGAATCGATAAAAATAAGCTTTTTTATCTTCAGCAGTAATAGAGGATGAAGATGAAGGTGGTAAGAAACAGAGGAAAGTGAATGATGCTTTCTTATTAAACTTAAGGAGCCAGAGGGCAACTGATTATTCCAATAATATGTGGATAATAAAAGAAGCACATGACTTGCTGAGCCCACAAAGCAGCAAAGAAAAGGCAATGCTGCATGAATTCTTGGACACAAGAGACTTCCTAGATTGCATAGCAGGTTTCATTAGATTTAATTTTAACTGGAAGAGCTAGGAGGAAATGAAAGATTATAGTAAAAATGACTTAATAATTCTACTCGGATAAAAACAATATTTGACTTCATCCAGTTGAAATGATGTATACTATAACAAAATACTATATACAATAACAATATAATGTATACAGGTAATTGACAGCAGTAAATACAGGTCTACTTAAAACAACCATTCAGTAGTCCCACAGTCTTTTGTTTCAGAAAATTGAAAAGCAGCAATACACTACAGACAAGGATGATTTCAGCCCAAAGATGGGATGTCAGGTTATAAGATCAAATCAATGAATACATTTAATTAATGAATTAAATTAGTAGTAATATTTTTTTAACATTAATCTTTATAATAATCTATTTTTTATGAATTGTTAACCTGACAATGACTAACACAATGTCATTTAAGTAGCTCTCGTTTATAACACACACAATAAAATATTTGCCTAAAATGGATGAGGGTCCGGTGATAGACAAAATAACTATTTGACCAGCAGTGCTAGTAAATTATAACAGCCAAATTAATGCTGCTTAAATGAGTGTACAAATCTTAGCTCCTTGTAAAATGTAGAATTTTCTGTCTCAAAAGTAGCAGTGCTGACGAAAATATGAAAAACTATAAAAAAATCTATAATCCTAAATCCCTCTAATAAAGAACAAATATAGTCTTGTAATGTATTTAATTTTAAAAGCATATTTAAACCCCCTTGGCGAGTGCTAAATACTGACTTTCTGAATTAGCTTGGTACTTCAGTTCTCAACAGAGAGGCCTCTCAGTTCTGGCCTTTAACAGAAACACAATGCCAAACAGGATGGAGGTCATCCCAAAAAGCCTTGTTTCACTTTAGCATTGTTTATACGTCTCACAAAACTCAAAATAAAAAAATAAAAAAATCAGAAAGCCAGGGAATGTAATCAGTGAAATAATTTCACATGCGGCTATTTCTTTGTCTCACACTTGCTTTTCTCTCATTCTACTAAACAACAACAAAAAAAAAAATTACCCTGTTGCTTGGCAACTGCTGCAATAACAATTAAAGGCCTTGAAAAAAAGATTCCTGGAAAAAAAAAAAAGGAAGAAGACAACGAAAAGTGGATCTGCTAAAGGAAATGTTCATAAGAGGGCATGGTCTCATATGAAAACAGAACAGAACAACGTGTCTTTAAGGATCTCATCACAGACAGACAGAAAAGAATGATTCACTGTCATCAGTGGTAAACAGTGAGATCTTCTATGGTAGCAGTTCACTAAGTGAGGACCTCCAGAAGTCCTTTAAACATATCCAAGGGATGCACCAATATTATTATTATTATTTGTAGTAGTAGTAGTAAGTATTATTATGTCTATGCTGGGCGAAATCACAACCTACCATTATCAAAAGAATCAGTTACTCTAGACTATATAACCATAAATATGTGGACACTCGGCCAATGACACCACCATGTTGAAAATCCCTTTTCTCCTAGAGCATTCTAAAAGAGACCTCACTAAAAGAGTCAGTGAAGTCAGGCACTGATGTTGGATGAAAAGGCCTGGTGCATATAAATAATGTCCAAAGAGACCTAATGCCTTCTGTCAGTAGATAATCCAAGAACAAAAAGCTCTATGATTACAAAAATAGTCAGAAAATTGTAAACATCTGAACAATAACCCTAATATTTGAAAACTCAAATAAACAGGCAGCTTTTGTATAAATAAAGCTGACTGAAGCCAGCACACACATCTTCCACCCTTCCTCTCATTATCCTCGTGCACACACCTGCAGCTCGGCGATGGTGATTTTGTGATAGATTTTCTCCTCGTCTCTGCGCTCATCCTGAGGCACAGTGATGTTGGCGAGTGCTGTCTCAAAGTCCAGAATATGCTGCATCTGGCTCTGAGTGGACTTTTTATCTCCTCCCAGCAACAAGCCTAGCTCCACCATGTAGTCCAGATATGCCTTTAAAACCTTAAAACAAAAATACACAATCAGCATAAGTGACTAAGTACAGTGTGGGTATAATCTAATAACTTGAGAGTTTGAAATTCTGCAGTTTAATCTGACTAATCTGTGATTCCATGTTGCCAAGTGCTTAAGTTCAGACCACCCAATAAAATCAAAGTAGGTAGAACATTCCTGAACAATAGAGAGGAGCAACTAATGCTTAGAGTTGCAGTCATAAACAGTCTAATGTACTAATGTGCATCCTGGTCCCAGACCAATAAACCAACAGAAAATGTCCTAAAAGCGTCCCAATAAATCAGGGGCAATGTCCACATATGCACATACACCACACCACACAATTACACCACGTCACACACAAAACTGGTTGCCATGCAAGCCCAATCCAGAATCTAGAGGGGGCGCACCACTGACAATAAAAAAACTCTACTGGAAGCCTATCAGAGCAAATGTGGTGTTGGCAAATGTGCATGATGTCAGATTTGGTTTGACTGCCTTTGGCTACAGGTCTCCAATTCGCTGTCACACCACCACAGTTCAATGGGACTATACAGTCAGAGGACAAAGGGGAAGCCACTCCTGTTTTGTGGAGAAAATAATCTCTTAACAGAGCAAAAGCAGTACCTCATGAGGTAAGTCAGTGTTGCTTTGAGTCAAAGTATTTTATGGCCCTATGGCCAATATTAGCCTTACATGTTCTGAAAATATACCTGAGACTTTAAATTCAAAAGTACATTTAGTGCCCCTGGTTGTATGGCTCAGAGACAAAGGGGTTCACCTGGCATCCTACATTGATGATTGGCTAATAAGTCAATCATATCAAGAAGCACAACAGCATAGCAAGCGGCTCTTATAGCACCTCAGAAGAATATTCCATTACGCCAGCCAATTGGCTGGCAGGTGCTACATGTGTCACAGAGGTGAGACTCCGTCTAAGCAACATCACCAAGACAGTGTAGATAAACCTCTTTTATTCATCCTTATAAAGAACCAGGAATATTTTGTAAACTAAAGTTCTCTCTCAATCATTGATCATTTTAAGCATTTGCATTTGTTGCAAAATTCTATATTTAAATGTAAATATTTTGCACCTAAACCCATTTGACCTGCAACACGAAATAAAAGAGCCACACAGAAGCAATACAACTGCTAATGCTAATATCAGTAGTACATATGCAGCTTTCATGAGTCAACTGCCACAATAGCACTACGTGTTTAACACGGGAAAATATCCAGCATATGCATTAAAGACTGAAAATTAACACATCTATCACGGATGATCAGTATGAGCAAGCAGCCCTATGTGATGACAAACTACAAACCATAAAAAGACATGATATTGAATTCTAATAATGGCAAAAGTTATTGTGCGACTAATCTAACACATGAGTCAAATCATTAGGTAACAGAGTGTCCTACCTTCTCATTAGTCTTATTGAGGTAATAATCCCGAGAGGGAAGGAAGAGTCCGGATTGATCAACCTAAAAAACACAGGTACGCAAACACACACACACACACACACACACACACACACACAGGTGAGCAAACAAATTAAAGCATTAATTGGCTGTAAAGCAAATACTAACAACATCAGTGTCATCTCCATTTCCCCAAAACTGTGAAAATGTTTGTTCATTTTTAAACCTGCCCTACAAAAGACTACAGTGTTTAGGGAGCCAGATTGGTAAGAAAACAGTCAGTCTGCCTAAAGCCGTCCAAAATCATGTATTACTAATAAATTGAGATATTTTATTTACAGTAATTTCCGGACCACTGAATTTGACAAAGATTTTTATTTTAAACATAAATAAGCTGCACCTGTCTGTAAGCCACAGGTGCCTACACTGAAACTAATGAACTTTACACAGGCTTTAATGAAAGAGAGTGTCTGTTACACGGTGCAACAGGTGAAATATGTTGTGGCTCCTTTAAGAGCAGAGCGGCATTTTGGGAATAGCCTGCGGGTGCATTTTTCCACTATTACTGCATGTGTGCAAGGTCGAGGAATATGTCCTTATTATTTTCTGATGCTCATTTCTAAGTTTCTTTGACTAACCCGTAACGCTGTTGCCAAGAATAATAAAAAAGCACGAATTTTGGAAACCTGTCTGTGCTTATATGATTTCTGTTGCAACTGGAGTTAGCGAGCTCTCCCTTCACCCAGACTCAATGCGCTACAACAACTTGTATCTAAACAGTAGCCTACCAAGAAAGTCATTGTTTACTGTCTTCCTCCTTCCTTTCACAACAATTTCTCTCTGGAGTTTATCTTTTGGCATCGTCGTGCGTTTAAAAAAAACGAAAGTTTTTTCTCCCGATGCCGTGCAGCTCAAAACACAGGTGAGGTGTGTTTTTTCGTTTCCGTTCGGAAATTTAATTGGTCTAATGTTATGGGGTTCAGTTTTTGGCTTGAAGTTTGTGAAACCGGGAAAAACCCAGGAAAAATTTATAAATAAGCCGCTTCGTTGTTTACGCCGCGGGGTTCAAAACGTGGGAAAAATGTAGCGGTTTATAGTCCGAAAAATACGGTAATTGAGTAGCGCAGGGAGAAAGAGAGATATCAAGACAGATAGACAGACAAAACATCAGAATTGTGAATGTTTATTCACACCAAATCTGTTCCAGCATGACAATACCCCTGTGCATAAAACAATCTTCATGAAGATATTGTTTACATGGGCTGGAGTGGAAGATCTAGAGTGGCCTCTTATAAAGCTAAGACCTCAACCATATTGAACACCTTTGGAATGAATTGGAACACTGACTGACTCCTCACTTCACATCAGTACCTGACTTTACTAACACCCTTGTAACTGAATGGCACAAATCTCCACAAGCACACACAAATTTACTGGAACATCTATCCCTGAAAGTGTGGAGTTATTGTGATAGCAAATAGGAACTAAATGTGAAATAATATGTTCAATAGCACATACCAATCGTATGGTCAGGTGACCACAAACCTTTGTTCATGCAATGTATAAGAGAGAAACAGTAATCCTTTTAAATGATCTAACCTTGCAATACATGCAGTCATCAGAACAGAGTGAATTTGTTTATTTGTCTTGATTTGTTATAACAAAGCTCTGGTTTTGGTGTATAAACTTTAAGCTGAAGGATATAATAACATTTCATCTTAACTCAAAATTAAATTAAGAAACTCAAAAGCTTTTAAAATAAACAACATAAATTACGCAGCCTTACATATGATTGATGATGCTTTTAATTCATTGTCAGGCTGAATTGGGTCAAGTCTAATACATGACATTTCCCTAAAATACTGCAATTAATCACAAGCTGAGTCGAGACAAGCTGACACTAAACCCTTGCCTCTTAGGCCAGGTGAAGTCAAAATAGAAAAAAATATATATATAATTAAGTAGTAGTTAAAGTAGATTAAAATTATTTTTATATTTTCAGACAGACAGATTTTGGTTCTACAACAAAAAGAAAAAAACCAAAAGGGACAACATGTGACCCTACTAATTAACACTTATTTTTTTTAAACACTATGTCTTCTCACTCTTTTCATAATCGACAACACTTGCATAAGATGCATGCACCTGAATTACGTTGCTGTTGGAGTTTTTAGGGTCCACGCTGACCCCCACACTGAAGAAAGGCTGGGCTCTGTATGGGCCTGAGACAGTTTTCAGGACCTCCATGAAGTTATCCTTTTCCCATGGTTCGGTGATGTTCCAACCTCCTGTCTACAAACATACAGTTCAGAAAAGGTTAGTGCAACATCTCCATTGAAACAGTGCAGTTCTTTGATTCTCTAGGACAGGATATCCACTTAATACATGACCCCTGGCTTTAGTATTTATGCTTAACTTTCTATGCATATGTAGTAAATCACTTATATATGGATTACTTGACTAAACACTGAATAGGGGTTAAAATGAAGTAAAAGCTGTGAGTAGACAGCAAACTCAATTAAACGCATCTCTCCTCAGAGAATATGAGTTCAGTCTAAAGACAGCTGAGCTAATTCATTCAATCACCATAACAGCCTCAACAGAGAAAAAGAGAGAGAAAGAGAGGGAGTGAGAGTGAGCGAGAGAGGCCATTCTAATCATTTTATTATTTCTCCGGTAGACACCCTCGTGTGTGGGGGCTATAAATTAGACACATACTGTTTGACACTCCACAAGGAATGGTATAAATCTCTGGAGAACAGTTTTAGACAGGAACTTAAATAAAGCTGACTAGGTTTCTGTGAATGCCTGTTAATTTTTAAATATGTGATCAGTTTGACTTTATAAATTTTAACTGTATTTAATGGATTCACCTGACAAATGCATTATTAAATGACTTTAAGAACCTTAAAACCACACCATCCGGAATGCGATTGAGCATCTCATATAACTCACAAGCGTGAAAGAGAATTTTCCTTTATGGAACATTAAACAGACAAGTTGATACATAGCTTACTCCTATGGGTTGCCAAATCTGATAAAAGATCTTGAATTCATCTGCAGTAATTCAAAAAGCAACTATAAATTATATTATTTACATCAAAGACAATATAGTATTTCAGAGGATATGGAGTAAATGGCTAACCAATTATCTGGGTACCGAATGAAAGATATTATATGGGGGCTTGTTCCGGGTCATTCAAGGATTTGATTGCACAAATCTGGCAACCTTAATATTTACTACAGTGTAAATACAAGTGGATATCAATACAATCGTATTTAAAGTTGTTTTCAGCAACCATGTGAACCAAGTAAAAAAGTTAAGTACCATGTTATGTTTATTACCGAAAGTTTTTATTCAGTCAGGAAAAAGAACAATTATTAGTTGAACCACTTCTATGAAGGATTTCAGGCCTAACATATTTTGCTATTTAAAGTGATTACCTGAAAAAAAAAAATTAAATACACTGTATCCATTTTCTCAAAAAGAGATACAAGAATGACATAAAGGTAAGATATTTTCTAAATATGTACAAATATAGATTGTTTATTTAAAATGAAAAAATTATGTTGACTAATCCAAATTTTAAACTTAGACATCTGTACTTTCAACAGGGTTTACCAAGCACAAGAAAAAAAAACCACTTAAGAGAGGTGCCTTGCTTCAATGACGCTGCATGTCCCTGTTCTATTAGTGAAATGAATCTTGGCTTCCAACACAAAATTTATCTATGGCAAGGTCACAGTTTACAAGGAGAAAAAAAAGGAGGGGAAGGAAGTCCTACCTTAGTGATGAGGTCGATGAGTGGCTGGGCTCCCAGATCCTCAATGCGCTGCTCATTCAGACAGGACAAGTAGTAGAACTGAGCCTTTTTCTCTGCTTCGCTACTCGAGTTAAAGGTGCCGTTCTCTAGAGGCGAAACATAAGACAGAGGTTGTTTGTACAGATGGTTTGTTGTAGGTCATGCTGCACAGAGAAAAATATTTACAGAAGTAGTACAGTAACTGCCCTTAGGCTTATAATGTAATTTTACCTATATATCGATATTTATCGATCTGTGTGTGTGTTTATATATATATATACATACACACACACACACACACACAATAGAAATTTTTCCTGTAATCCCCTATGATCTTTTGGCGTTCTCCAGTAACTGAAGCTTTTTTAGCTTTAGAACCTTATTAGTAGGGTAGAAGCTACACAAATGGCTATGGGAATGAGCATTGTTGTTATCCTCCAGAAACTGAGATCCTGGTGTAACCTTCTAAGAAGCAACGCTTTCCCCCCCCTGCAATTCACAATTCCTAAACAACAAGGTAAAGTGAAGTCTATGACATTTTTACTCCGTGTAATAGATTTTCAAATTGCAATGTCAAGGGGTGGAGTAACACTCAAAAGAAATCGCTTTCTGCTGACTCGCTTTCTGCACCTGACCTCACTGGGTCATGTCACTGTGATTGATGAAGAGAGAGTGTGTCCCACCTCAGTGCATAGCCAGTCACAAATGCTGGTAGCTGTGAGTGGATTCAAAATTGTGACCCCTGGCACAAAGAGATCTACATTCTAAACATGAGCTAGAGAAACACTGCTGCTCCAATGACACGTGGGATTGTGTATGTTCAAACAAGATATCTTGCTGTGCCTGTTTAGTCATGGTCTCAAGTCTTATGAGTAATCGGTGTGATATGGATGGCAAAAACAGCATTCAAGTCAGTGCTAAAATCATACAAAAATATAGAAAATAAAAACCCTTATCAGTACCATTCTTGTTTCTTGTCTTCCAGGTGCTTTTTTCATGATTATGATTTTAGCTGAATTGTGAGAGCAGAAATGCTATTACACTGTATATGTGTGTCTGCTTTATAACCCACGTAATTCATGTCCCTTGGGAGGAGGGAGGCAGTTCTGCAAGCGAGGACATCATGTGCATAGCCACGAGCAGCTGTTCCTTTCATCTCTCATCTGTCTTCCTTCGCTAGCATAATCACATTAAGGCACACAAGGCGGAATATTCCACTAATAAATTTACAGGCGCTCAGTGCCAGGCCAATTACCGGTCAGCAGGTACAGGCCAATGAAGATGAGCCAGAAGGACAGGAGGGGGGAGGAGGAAATAGAGGGAGGGTGAATGATCCCTCAGGTTGGCATTCTGCCATACACACTAAGGGCAATTCAAAACTGCAGTTGCAGTATACAAAATAGTTGCATGTTTTGTGTTAGCCAAGCAAAAGAAGACGAACAACCAGGTGCATCAGTACAAAAGAGACAAATGACTCTCCATGTCTCTCGTAGCAAAGCACAAATCATACAGTACATTTCTACAATTGAATCTATTACATTTGACTTTTACACCACCTACTGCTTTACATTCTTTTTCGCCATGTCTAGCCATATTTCACAGAGAGTGTCAGGAGCACCACCTCATACTCTCCCTCATTTAGCTGTAGGCCACGCTTCAGGATTGTGCAGGTGCTACGGGAATACTTTTCTCATCCACTGTTTACTGAAGCATTAACTTCCTCTCAGCATGCTTCATAGCCTAGATTATATCCTTTACAGGTTTACTACACACATCATCAAAGCAGCATGAGTCAAAAGTGATGGATGTAATGAATGTAAATTATAGAAATGGAACTTCCTTGTAATGCACACATTACAAGGAAGTATGACCAGAAATACTACATTCACATCTATCTTCAAAGCAATAACCCTTTCTTAGAGCTTGTGGCCTTACAGGTTTTACTTGATGATTATATGCCCACGATTGACGAGTGACACATATGTTTGGAACTTAACTTGCGTTTGTTATGTTCTTTATAAAAGTTTGTCTATTTAAAATCTCTGCATTCTAAACGACACTATACAGTATATCTGGCTTGTGTCTAGGCTTAAAAGAGATGAAAGAAAATTTCCAGATAGAAAAAAGGAGGCAGTGAGCAGGCCCAAAACAATTAACAGGCAATGTAAGTGCTGTATAAGGATGTCCTTATTATCACATTTACAAAGGTGTTGCCTAGATGAGTAATTGTTCCTGATCTTGTTCAGTCAGATTTCCTTGAATATATATGTACAGCACTTTTACACCCCCACTCCTCACATGTAATTTTTCATATAAAAAGGGAAACAAAAATCAGTCTCAAACATCACCAAGCTATATAAATGATATATATACTGCCAAACAGTCACATATCTAGTCTTTTTTGCTCACTGTGCACACGTGTATAATATATGTGTATATATATATATATATATATACACACACATATATATATATATACAGTGCCCTCCACAATTATTGGCACCCCTGTTTAAGATGTGGTCGTGGATTTAAAAAAATTCTCCTTTTTTTTTTAAAACAACATAGAACCCAAATGCAAAAAAAGAGAAAAATCCAACCTTTTATTTAAGTACATTACTTTGGTGGTAAAAAAAAAAAAAAAAAAAAATCACACATTTAGAAAAAAAAAAAATCTCCTCCTAAAACATTTCACAAGATTGGAGAACACAGAGAGAGGGATTTTTGACCATTCTTCTTTGCACAATCTTTCTAGATCATCCAGTGTCCTGGGTCCTCTCTTATGCACTCTTCTCTTTAGCTCGCCCCACAGGTTTTCGATTGGGTTGAGGTCTGGGGACTGAGATGGCCATGGGAGGACCTTGAGTTTGTGACTGCTGAACCACTTTTGTGTAGATTTTGCCACATGTTTTGGATCATTATCCTGCTGAAAGACCCAATGACGACCCATCTTCAGCTTTCTGGCAGAGGCCATCAGGTTTTTATTTAAAATATCCTGGTACTTCAAAGCGTTCATAATGCCATGCACCTAACAAGGTTCCCAGGGCCTTTGGAGAAACAGGCCCACAGCATCACAGATCCTCCACCATACTTCACGGTGGGCATGAGGTGCTTTTCGGCATACTCATCTTTTGTTTCGCCAGACCCACTTAGAGTGTTTGTTGCCAAAAGCTCAATCTTAGTCTCATCTGACCAAAGCACACGATCCCAGTTGAAGTCCCAGTACCGCTTAGCAAACTCCAGGCGTTTACGTTTGTGAGTGTTAGTGAGAAAAGGCTTTTCCTTGCATGCCTCCCAAACAGCTTGTTGGCATGTAGAGAGCGTCTGATGGTTGTTTTGGAGACTCTGTGACCCCAAGATGCCACTCTTTGATGCAATTCTGTGACGGTGAGCTTGGGAAATTTTTTACTTCTCTTACCATCCTCCTCACTGTGCGTTGTGGCAAGATAAACTTGGGACCTCTTCCAGCCTTGTTTGTCACTGTTCCAGTTGTTTTAAACTTCTTAATGATTCCTCTGACTGTAGATACCGGCAAGTTAAGGCGGTGGCTATTTTCTTGTAGCCATTGCCTGACTTATGAAGGTCGACACACATCTGCCTTACTTGAATGGTGTGTTCTCTTGTCTTTGCTATGTTGACAAATGGGTAAGAGAATTAGGCCTCTGTGTCACGTCATATTTATACCCCAGGAAACAGGAAATCATGAATTACTAATTAAAAGTCCCTAGATACCCTGACCAACCTTAGCAACTACAGAAAATATATAAAAAAAAAAAATTAAATTTTTCAGAGGAATTGTTAGGGGTGCCAATAATTGTGGGACACATGATTTCAAGTTTTTTTTTTCCCAAAATGTATGATTTTTTTTACCACCAAAGTTATGTACTTAAATGAAAGGTTGGATTTTTCTCTTTTTTTGCATTTGGGTTCTATGTTGTTTTAAAAAAAAGGAGAATTTTTAGAAGTCCACGACCACATCTTAAACAGGGGTGCCAATAATTGTGGAGGGCACTGTGTGTGTATATATATATATATATATATACACACACACACACACACACACATATACATAAATATATGCCCATGATCCCAAGAATACACAAATAATCTAATTATTTTGATGTCAGCTTTTCATTTAATTGATGCAATTAGTGCATGTATAGGATATGCAACCAAATATTTAATGCTAGTTAGATTAAGTCTGTCTGTTCCAATACTTTCCCACCTAAAATTTTGGTGGTCTACCACAAAAGGTGCCATGTTCTTAGTTTACACATCTGAATGTAACATCATGAAAGCTGGAATTCGGATTCATGACCTCATTATATACTGAACAAAATTATAAAAAAACAACACTTTTGTTTTTGCCCCCATTTTTCATGAGCTGAACTCAAAGATCCAATACTTTTTCTATGTACACAAAAGGCCAATTTCTCTCAAACATTGTTCACAAATATGTCTAAATCTGTGTTAGTGAACACTTCTCCTTTGCCTAGATAATACATCCACCTCACAGGTGTGGCAGATCAAGATGCTGATTAGACAGCATGATTATGAGTTGTTGATTGTGACCTGTGGAATGTTGGTCCACTCCTCTTCAATGGATGTGCGAAGTTGCTGGATATCAGCTGTCTGGGTGGCTGGTCTCAAACTATCTTGGAGGTGAAGATGCTGGCTGGGGAGGTCCTGGGCTGGTGTTGTTACACGTGGTCTGCATTTGTAAGTGCAGTTGGATGTACTGCCAAATTCTCTGAAACGCCTTTGGAGACGGCTTATGGTGGAGAAATGAACATTTAATTCACGGGCAACAGCTCTGGTGGACATTCCTGCAGCCAGCATGCCAATTGCACGCTCTCTCAAAACTTGAGACCTCTGTGGCTTTGTGCTGTGTGATGAAACTGCACATTTTAGACCAGCCTTTTATTGTGGCCAGCCTCAAGCACGCCTGTGCAATGCATACGCTGTCTAATCAGCATCTTGATATGCCAAACCTGTGAGGTGGATGGATTATCTCGGCAAAGGAGAAGTGTTCACTAACACAGATTTAGACGGTAACTAACTCACTCTCACCCAGTAGATGTTTGAGCATGGCCTGGTTCTGGTCCCAGATGCTGTTGAAAGTGCTCCAACGTGATCGTCCATCAGGAAGAGGGTTTTTGCGAATCCATCCACCGCATGCATACTGATAGAAATCCTGACACGGGTCAACTGTGCGGTCCAGAGACTCCACTATCTTACTAGCCACCGTCACACACGCCTCTGTGAGACACAGACTAAATGATGGATCTGTAAGAAAGGAACACAAGTGTGGCTGATATCAAGTAATACACATGATAAAGACTCTCATCGCTTGTGATAGCAGTGTATTATTCTATCCATTTGTTTTCTATAAAGTTATTTTCTGTAGACACACTGGACATCTATTAACATTTTGTGTGGTCAAATATGACTGTAGAGACAGAAATACCAAATAGCACTGCTGACCACAGTTGCATGTGTGTGAACCTTGTACTAAAATATAATAAGCTTTGTTTCATCATATAGCCTAGATATTTATCAACTAGTTAGTCATCTTATTGTGTAAATATGCACATTTACACACACACACACACACACACACACACACACACACACACACACACACACACAATGTAAATGAAGTGTCCTGAACAGACAATATCCTGTTATTTAAGATCAAGTGTAACAGTTGCTATCATTGCTTAATATTTAAACAAACGTGCTTCTTTTATGTGTTAGATTAATTTATTTTAATGTGTGTTTGATGAAAAACAAATAACTTTAACATGAAATTATGGATGACTTCCAATTTATGATGCAAGTACAGCTCACCTCCATATAGTTATAAACAATGCTTTAATTGAATCCTATCTATTTTAGTTTTAAAATATGAATATCTCAAAAAACATCTCTTCTAAAATATTTTCTTGGCTTTTCTTTCGATCTAAATACCTGCTAAATTCTTATTTAAAATGGTCAAAATGTAACACGCACTCACACATATCCCTGCCGCATATATGAACACATGCACCCTGAGACTACAAAGTGTGTATGTATGGCAGGCTCACCATTTTTGTAATGAATTCCCAGGGTTAGAGCACATGCAAAAAGTGACAACAGAGAGGCCACAAGTAAAGCAGCCAACACAATCTCCAGCTGAGTCCTCCGTCCTAATCCACCACACAACTGGACCCCTCCTTTCCGAAAACCCACCTGAGACACAAATATGAATTAGTAAATCTCATTCGATGAACAAGTTCCAGACTAGACATACAGTACACACACTGGCCAAAGAAAGATTCCTTATCAGCTTTTTTAACCAAACCTCTATTCAACACATCAATGGAATATGCACATTTACTGTTGCCAAGATTTTTATTTCCTCACCAGAACTGAAATAACTTGTAATGAAAGGTCAGTTGCTGTTGCAATAGTTTTTACATGTAAATCAAAATTTGTACTTTAAGAAGAAGACATTTTTTAGAAGGGGAAGTCATAGTTAGTTGTAAGAATTCCACAGTAAGTCTTCTTAGCTGGTACTTAATGATTTAGATTTTTTTTTTGTTAGATGTGGTTCAAACCTTCATTGATTACTAATGCCCTTAGATTTCCTTTGTGATCCAAGTGATTTTCATCTGAACAAGTTTTCAGCTCTCTTTTTCTCCATTTCAGAGAAACACTGAAATTCTTACCCATGGAAAACACAAATATCGAGATACAGATGTCAAGAACATGGATCAGGTTAAGATATTCAACTTTGAAAACTTGAGACCGCTATTCAAAAACCCCTCTTTTAATGCCACAGGAACGTTAAGTGCTGTTCTGATGTAAAAGCGCTTTTATCCCCAAAATTAGATCACTCAAAATCTGAAACTAATCAAAGCTGAATGTTGTCATTTTATTACTCATTAATTGTATTCTCTAATTGAACTCAAACAAGCAACTGACATTTAGAGCCAGTGGATAAAGGCAAAAGAGCTTTGTACAAGCCAATTAACAGATGCTTTCCAGATGTCATGGGACTGCACATAACCAAGCAGCCTAGTGTGGAAATATAATTGCTACCTTTTGTTAAAAAACCCGTTAGCCACAATAATGACAAGCAGCATCTAACTGTAGTACAGTAGTATTTAAACTTTAAGTGTCCCAAATCTGTTGTGTTTATTAGTAACATGAAACATTCTTCACCTAGAAAAATAGTCAAGCATAAATTCCTCAAGTTACGCTTCTTATGCATATTTGATTATCATCATAATATATACGCAACAACCCTAGAGAACGTGCAGAGACAGAACAAGGATGTGAAATTCTACAGGTTTGTGACAGCATGCACATAGAATTCAGCTGCATATAAGAACTGAAAAATACTGCACTAGAAGACATGGCAATAACAGTCGTTCCAACAGGTGTCATTACTCAAACAATTCCTAAACAAGTAAAAGACAGTGTAAACTAAACAGAACTTGGTTAAGATAAATCATAGAATATCTGTGCTGCTTTTGTACAACTGATCTAATGTGGGAAAGGACAAATGAAAACACTCAATAAATACCTTAGTAAATTAAATACTTCACAAAACCAGTGTTTTCTTTTTATTTTCAATAATTTTTTCCAAAGGTTTAAAGATATTGGTTCTTCTCTCTATCCTAGATATTCTCCACATTATGTACTAGCAAATGCTTTATGATCTTTACTTTTGTTAAATAAACATGTAGGTCTCAGCATGTTATACAGTGCAGTATTTGATTGTTTTAACCACTAGAGCGTCTGTTAACCCCTAAAATTTCACTAAGGCAAGTTTCTCTCTAGCTGCTCTTCTATAAATCCATTTTTATCTACTGAGTCACCATTTGGACTGTAATTATGAAAGACATGTAGATCCATGACAGCTTTATTAGAATTTCATAGACCGCTTTTCCTAGAAAAATCTCTCCCATTTAAACCTTTTAAAAAATTGCTCTTAATTTTGTTGTTGCGTTTTTTTTTTTGCTAATGTTATATAAAGCAATTATTGCTTCCATCCTAAAAATGTTTAATAGGAAGCAAATACCTTTGCAAACTGATGACTAAAAGCTTGATTCCTGTAATTTTAAAACAGAAAAGATTATTTCCCAGATTTCATTATTTACTACTTAAAAATTTATTTTAAAACTAAAAAAAATGAATAGAATTGAAGGTGAAAACTCCACAAAGGCGGAGATGAAGCTTAGACAAACAGCAGCACCCAAGCAGCCAAATGCTCTGGATTGCAGATCACAGCTATTTTTGTGAACTTCAAAAACAAAAAACAAAGCTGTTTTTTTTTTTTTTTTTGTCCAAATGCTGGGAATATGTGGGAGTGCTCAATTGTTTCCTTGGCCCTTTGCTTAGAATCCATTCCCGCAAATCATTGGAGCTATCCGAGGTTTACAATGAAATGTCTGTTCCCAATAAGAGAAATAACCATACAGTGTGCAGTTAATGACATTTCTTTGTATAACTATGAATGACTTTTTGAGAAGTGGAAATGAACACTAAACTTCCAGCAACCTTGTGACGTGTTACTCAGTGGTGTGATCCTTTAACATCATACTTCATGTTCACTATTTTGGTATTATTGCTCTCCACAAAGCATTAATATATTCCAAAGAGAGGGCACTAAATTTAGTCCAGTGACCTGTAAATAATGTGAATAAACGAATAAATAAACCTTAGACTCAACTACAAAAAAAGTCCAAAATGTTAAAGAACACTTTTATACTGGTTGTCTCCCTGGGATATAACAAATCGACAACAACAGTAATGTTGTGTGAAATGATTACCCCTGATCATTAACTAACCTCCACACTATCAGGAGAAATGGCTCCATCAGCCGGAATGTCTGACCCCTCTTCCTCCTCAAAGGTTGCACGCTTGTAGTTAGACATCTAAAAAAGAGAAAGAAAGCAAGCAATGAGCAATGTCAATGATACTTTAAACACAACATGGACATTATAGCGACAACTGTTCAAACATTGGTGCCTTTTAAAAATCAGGTAATATTTTAAATGGTACTTTTTACTCCGAATAACAGGGAAGCATCATAAATTTCTCATTGATCCAAACTTACAGAACTCTTACTCAGAAGCCAAATACAACAAAACAATGAGCAGTTATTTAGCTACTAGGCTTTGTGTACATGGGCGTTAACAGGAAGTGGTGTCAAGCAGTTGTCGTAGGTTGAAAGGTTTATGTAGCTTATTTGGGAAAACTGAGCTTAAGGCAAGGACACACCCATTAGGAAATATCCATCGCAGACCATCACATATACTCACAATCACAAACTCATTCACATTCATTTGTCATTACCAAATTATCAACATACACCATTTTGTTAGGTGGGTGGAAACTGGAGAAACAGGACAAAACCCACACAGATGGTAACCCGAGATGAGACCCTGAAGCTACTGTACGAGGCAGAGCTTCTCACGGTGCTGCCATGCCGTCCTCAAACGGTCAACAAATCATTTGTGTGTCTACAGCTCACCTCATACACACTACAGCCTAACATGTAACCAATGGACCTTTAAAACAAGCCATGGAATATGATTCAGTTTTGTCCCCAGGCTACTTCAGGAGAGTGAAAAAAAACATTTCTCCTTCATCGGTTCCCACACATAGCTGAAGAAGAAGTGGTCCTGAGGGCAGAAAATGTGGAAACTGTGTTTTTATTCTGAGCTCTTAGAGAATTGAAAATTCCCAGTGAATCAGCGATGAGCTTTTCAGACAGTGACAGTGTAAACCACTGACCTGGCTGAGAAACCATCAAAACCCAATAGAGTATCAGATTGTTTAAAGTTCAAAAGTGCACACTCTGTCTTTCAGTCACTTTTACACACATTTCACATGCTTTCTACATCAGAAAGCATTTGCCAACTCCGAGAGTGCATGTGTGTGTGTGTGTGTGTGTGTGTGTATTCATGTGTTCTTGCTCTCACGCTCAGAATTTAAGGTGATGACCAGTGACTGCAGGTCCTGTACTACACATGAAATACTAGTTTATCTTGCTTAAATGCTGACAAGCTATCTTTAAGGTAAAATAAAACACATTAGCTGAAACATGCTAAACAATATATTGAGACTTTCATTAACATCTTCTTACTCACCATTGACACAGTTCAGTCCAAGATATTTAACTGACAACTGACAATAAGAAGCAGAAGTGGTTATTTCCTCCCACTTTTTACCCTGCATGATGTGACCGGAACAAACCAAGTAGCACAGAAACAGGAGGGGGGGGGATAGACACGCTAGTATCAGTAAGACTGTGGTAAAGAGCACAGACTAAGAGGAGAAGAGATAAAGCACACATCCTAAAAAGACATTTACATCCTGCTTTAGTGGGAACGCATGAATTCATAGACATATCAAAGAAGATAATGGAGATTTTTCCTTAAACAAAAGTCATAACACAGCATTAATGTTAAACACCCAATCTGACCGATGGTTAGTCCCAATGTTACCTCATATTGTAAATCGATTGTTTGTGAGAGAATTCACCAAACAACTGCTGACAAACACATTCTACTGACTGGACAAAACAAAACAGCTTCTGCCCACCAATTTACTGACACTTTTCCCCTCACATTTCCAATGCCTCTTGGCACTTCTTTATCTTTGTTTATTGTTTTTTCTTTTGCAGTTTACTGTTTTCAGCCTCCCCATTTCCTTTCCTCTGTCTCCCGAGAGTGAAAGCTTATGCGACTCAATAATCACTTCCTGTTTAGTAAATATTTCCTTTTAAATGGGCTCTTTAAAACACCCACAAAGTTTTAGGTAAAAAAAAAAAAAAAAAAGTATGCTGGCAGAAAAACACACATTTGTGCACTTTGTGTAATTAGGAATTGTGATCTAGTACAACGTCTACATGAACTCAATGATTCTCTTACTGAAGGGTGCGTGATCATGGCCTGCCTCGAAATGTATTAAAATGCTCAAGTTTCAGTGCATCTGTAAATGATAACATTTTATACTACAAGATGACTGCATGACTAAACGCTAAGTTCTTTGTGATTAAAAGAATCTGCTAGGGTCCCCCATCATTAAAGTTAATTTGGTTCCAACAGTCTTCACAGTACAAGATAGACATAAATGGACCTCACTTCCTGTTTGAAATTCAAGAATATAAAAATACTCTATAATACTTATCGGGTATCCAGTTTTGTAGGTTTATTAGGCAATCAATATATAGAAGCAAATAACTAAAGGAAAGCCATAGCTCTGTAATTTTCTGATACTCCTACCACTGACCTTCTCTCTCAGGAGTCCCACGTCTGTTCTCCCTTTCTCATACAACCTCTTGTATTCAATGGAACCGTTTACCACACACACACAGACACACACACACACACACACACACACACACACACACACACACACACACACACACACCTTTTCTTTCAGTCTCCAATTAAAGTCCAGGTGAAAGTATAGACATATCTAAATCTGAAATTAAGTGAATTTAAAACAAAAAGTAAAAAACATGAGAAGAACAAGCGATTGAGAACAACAGTGCCAGAAATACAATCAGGTTCAACTGATGTCAGCCAAAAATCTGTGGCTACAGTAGGCACAGAAGGTAAAACTGTAATGCTGAAAATTGCACAAATACAATCATGTTTTTTTACCAGCTTTGTTGCACTGGGTAAAAAAAGGAAGAAAAGATAAGATGGTAATATATTGTGAGTAGCTGCCTGCCCTAATTTAGCATATCAAATATTTTTAAAGATTACAACAGCAACAGTAAACATTTACCTCTCCTGAGAATGATATAAAAGGGGAAGTATAATTTTATTCACATAACAATAATATTTCTTGTAAAGTTTCATAGCTTCCATTTATTGTATTCACATATGTATTGTTGTATTCTATAATTGTACTTCCTTTCATGGAGCTCTTATGCTGAGCTCAGATGCGTGCTTTAACTCTGGTCATGAAAGGAATTATACAACCCATGAAAATTGTTTATAGCAAATGAAGACAAGTTTATAATAACGGCGAAGTTTAACCTTTAAAAATAGTGGGAAAAAAGTACTAAGTTGAGAAAGACAAACAGGTACCTGAACTCTGTAATGGGCTCAAGCATGACCCAATTTGAGTGTTCCCACAAACAAACCTAAATCTTACTGGCTTTCTTCCATCAAATTCTCGCTTCATCAACGATTTACTAAACCCAATGCACATTGAAACCTAACAGACACCCTCCAGAGCCCTGGCACTTACAGCCATGCATAAATAGTTTATACTCCAGACAGATATGTGTAAACTCAGTCGTACGCTGAGACCTCCCCCATCACTTTCAGATGTATACTTTTGTCTAAACATTCTGGTTATACCAATATGATGTTTGTACTAGTATGATGTGCTATTAATTCAATGCTGACCATCATCGTGCCCTGTTTAATAGAAATTGCGTAATAAATATGTTAAATACTATACCATCTTTAAGATTTTTTGTATTACATCCAGCAGGAGACACAGTTATTGAAAAGAATAGTGAGGTGTGCTGTAGAAGGAAAATAATAAATGACATGTTGGTGTGATGAATCCCCACACCTTCAAGCCCACAATTTTTCAGCTTTAAACAATACGTTCCAAACTGTTTTATTACTCTTACCCCACATACCCCACAAGTACAATTATGTTGTTTTTTTTTTATTGTTGTTTTGTTTTATTAAACATTGTTTTTTTTTTAAATATATATATTTCACCTGAGATATTTTAATCAAGATATTTATAAATATATTTTATGCTGTGAAATGACTGTAAAACAATGTTCTTTTCTGTTATTACATATTTTACCAACTTTACCAACTTCACTTTTTCTCTATCTTGAAGTTAATAGGACAATCGGAAATAGCTAAATGAACTGGCCTGGAGACATTTCCCAAAATGAAAAAAAGTTACTGACCGTTACAAAGTGCAGACAGCTGAAACTCGTTCTATAAATATTAAACAAATGTCTACTTACAGTATTCTAAATATTTTTTGTTAAGCAAAAAGGCATTTAATGTGTTTAGTGTTTCACTTTTTACATTTCCAATGAATAAGCTGTTATTATAGAGACAATAATGTTATTTACATGTGCTAAAAATTAGAGCAAGAAATGCTGTCAGAGCTGCTTACATAAAATCTGTTTAAATAATCTGATTTAAGAAAACATCAGTGCTGTGGTATAATGCTTTATAATGTTTTTTTTTCATTCTGCATTTTATTTTAGCAGACATTATTTTTATTAATTTAATGATCGATTAAATAATGAATTTAATAAATAGACATAAAAAAAAAATTGAAAATGTTTTCTTCTGCAATATAACTGTTTACAAGCCTTATGAGCCTAATTAGTTAATTTAAATAATTTTACAACTAGAAGGGTGTCCAAACTTTGGCAAATACAACAATTAATTTCTTTTCTATTCTATAAGTTCATCAACTATAAATTTACATATGCCGATTTTTTGTTTTGTTTGTTTGCTGCAGAGGTTTAGTTAAATATGAACAAACCATGAATTATGGTGGTGGATGCCCAAACATTTGCATGCAACTATATATTAAATGCTTATGTTTTTATATAATAAATTAATGGTTTATTGAATGAAAGTGTTTGCTCTGAAATAGATTTCTGTACCAGTCAGCTGCTGCAACTTAAAACAATAAACTACAACAAACTACATCTTTTCTCTTTATCTGTTTGTTTTGACTAACATCAGACTGCAGCAGAGAAAAGAGCTGGCAAAAACAGCATTCTCTCCTCCCCTTAGCTCTCACCCAGTACATGCACATGGTTGCCACAGCAACAAGGAATGCCCCTCCCCTATCTCCCCAATCCTCCAACCCCACTGTCACACGAGCCAAGCAAATTAAAGCAATGTGTTCAGAGTCTTCTCTCATTTAGCCAGATGCTGGACGAACAGCTGTAGATGGGTCTGTTGGTTCTGTGTTTGTTAGTGCGGAAACAGAGGAGAGTGAGCACCACGTTATGGGAAGAACAAACCATTAAACTACGTCAGAGGACTGTAAATACTAAACAGATGACAAGGACTGTGGGAGTGCAGCAGTCCTGAGTGTGTGTGAGAGAGAGAGAAAGAAAGAGAGAGAGAAAACACTTCCCATCACATGTGGGTCAGTAACGAGCTGCAATTATAATTCATAAAGGTCCATTTGAGGCTTTGACGTCAGCAAGTGCACGTCAGTGAGCTGCAGGGGAAGGGTGAGGGCCCTTCACGATCTGCTGATGCGCAGTTAAAGTCATGAGAGGACCATTTAGCTCTAGTAGCTGCTGTAAATCACAACCTAGCCATTAGGGTTGCACAAACCCGGATAAATGTGGAGGGCTGTGTTAGGAAGACCATCCAGCATAAAACATGTGCCAAATTAAATATGCGGTTCACAAACCAGAATTTCATACCGGTCGAGGCACGAGTTACCATCAGGTATTGTTAAACAACAGGATACCGGTGGAAATTGCTTTACTGTTGGCCAAAGGAGGAGAAAAAGAGTAAGAAGATGTCTAAAGAGACAGCAGAAAAAGAAGAAGTGTAGGAAAGTGGAGGTTTGGGTTGGTACTTTAAATGTTGGTACTATGACTGGTAAAGTGAGAGAGCTAGCTGGTACAATAGATCAAAGAAAAAGTTGACATGTTGTGGGATCAGGAGACCAAGTGGAAAGGGAGTAAGGTCAGGAACATTGGAGGGGGTTTAAACTGTCCATCATGGAGTGGATGGAAAGAGAAATGGTGTAGGGGTGATTCTGAAGGAAGAGTACAGTAAGAGTGTACTGGAGGTGAAAAGAGTTTTGATAGGGTGATGATCGTGAAGGTGGAAGTTGAAGGAGTGATGATAAATGTTATCAGTGCCTATGCTCCACAAGTGGTTAGTAAGATGGAGGAGAAGGAAAAAATTCTGGAGTGAGTTAGATGAAGTGGTGAGAGTGTACCTAGGAATTAAAGATCAGAGATTGAGGCAGACTTAAATGGCCATGTTGGTGAAGGAACAGATGGGTAGGTGTGGCCTTAAGGAGAGGAATGTGGAAGGGCAGATCAAGGTAGATTTTGCTAAAAGGATGAAAATGTTGGTGAGACCTTCTATGTTGTATGGTTTAGAGACAGTGGCATTGACTAAAAGACAGAAGGAAGAGCTGGGAGTGGCAGACTTGAAGATTGAGTTTTCGATTGAGATTTTTGAGAGTGACGAGGATGGACACTATTAGAAATGCATTTATTAGAGGGACAGCGCATGTAGGATGTTTTGGGGACAAAGTGAGAGATAGTTAGATAGATATACTATAATTTAATGCCATGCCAGCTCCTGAGGCTATCTTCATGGCAAGAACAGTTTATAAGAACAAAAATACCATAAAATCACAAACAAATAAATGTAGCACAAGACAATTTAAATGAAATTTTTATGTTAATATATGACAGAATTTCTAAAACTTTTTCTGATGAAACTTTGTAAAACAGCTCTTTAAATTAATTGGCCTCATAAAACAACCTTCTGTGGTCATCATAAGCAGGACAGCCCAACAAAATATGTTTGGACAAAGTGAGAGAGGTGTGATTAAGATGGTATAAACATGTGCAGAGGAGGGAGGTAGGAGAATGCTGAGGATGGAGCTGCCAGGAAGGAGGAAAAGAGGAAGGCTAAGAATAAGGTTTATGGATGTGTTTATGCAAGACATGCAGGTAGTTGGTTTGAAAGAGGAAGATGTAGAGAAAAGAGTAGTAGGGAGACAAATGATCTGCTGTGGCGAACCTCAATGGAAGCAGCCAAAAGAAGAAGAAGAAGAAGCTGCTGAAAAATCACAAACTCTTACTGTAAATTTCCTCCACTTTCAAACACATTCATCATTTTTAAAGGGAAAAAAGCATGAAAGTAGAGATGATGGAAACCCTCTGGGTTTGAAAGAAAGCTTAAAATGGTTCGTGCAAGAGTATTCCCCGAGTGCAGACCTTTAATTGGTAGTGGGACAGAGCGTACAGAACTATAACAACAGCAGGGAAGAACTGTAGCCAGACCCCCTGAAGAGAAGCTGTTGAAAAGTTGTACAGAGGAGAATGGGAGGTGTTGAGTGCAGAAACCAGATCAGGAGGAATGAACGGGAGAGAAAGGAATTTATGTTGCATCTACATCCAATCTAGAGAAAAAATGCTTCTCAACTTTTAGTTTATCCAATTTCTAATTCCAAGAAGTTACAATGAATCAAAACATAAAAGACATTAGTTTACTATAAACCTATAATACTGATTATATAGTTTGCTGATTTGAGATTACAGATAGCTGGTTAGCTTGTTCATCACAAGACAAACACAAATAATGCAATTCTGAATTTTAATCTACCACTTCTTGAGCGAAATTATAGACAGACAGCTTTAAACAATTTTTCAACTGTGGACACGTGTCTTAGTCTTTTTTTTTTATTCACAGCTAACTAGCTAATTTTTGTATTTTGTTTTTTGTAACTGCACTATGACTTCATTTACCACATTAAATGACTTCTGAAGTAAAAAATTATTTCTATAATGTGTAAAGTGCTGCATGACTACATGATGCTGCTAAGCTTACTGGCAAAACTTACTGTTTAACGTTAACTTTAAGTTCAAGTTCAAGTTCATTTCTATAGCAGTATTCCAGTCCATTATGGGCACCATGAACTTAGGGGACAACCCAGAGGACCTCCACATAAAATCCATACAGGCATGGGGAGAAAATAAAATTCTCCAACTTACTAAAGTAAAAACTGATCTTTTTCATATTTTTCATAAATAAAACTAAATATAGCAAAGTACATCAAGAGAGCATGTTCAAGCCTCAAACCCATGCTTAGGTACCTTACATAAGGAAAAATATGTGTCTGTGGAGGATTGGAATGACAAGGTTGGGGAGAAGAATAAAAGACCGTAAAGGAGAGATAGCGAGTAAACGAGGGAGAGTCTTGCCTTTCAAAGGGAAGGGAGAGGTTTTCCCAAGTTCCAGGAGTGGTGCAGGACTTTCTCTGTGCGGAATGTGATTGTTTGAAGTAGCTTCCTGAGAAGTGTTTTTAAAAGGAAGCAGTTTGGCGGGGGCAGGTTGGCATAGTCCAACCTCTGCCCAAGATGTTACGAATACCCTGAACTCCAGTGCCCAGAGAGCCAGATAAACTGCCCTGCACAGAGTGCTGAGGAGAGGCAATGCACACAGATAGACCTCAATGTTAAACTAAAATAAAAATACAGGGAGAGAAGAATGATAGGGGCTGGCATGTAGCCTGGTAATGTGAGCAAGTCTGTATATGTGATTGCTTACTAAATCAAACATTTTTAGATGTGTCACAAGCTTTGTGCAATCTATGCTGCTGTCCTATTGGTGACTTATATAAACATGATAGCAGGAGTCACACTAAGAGGTTAATCAAAAACATCTGACACTGCCAGAATTTTGTAGTCGTCTGTCTTTGGCACTAGCACAAAAGCAGTAAAATTGCTGCCAATAAAAACATCACTTAATGCAATCGAATACCACCGATCCAAACCCAGAACCAAAAGAATGTACACAAATCATGCGGTGTTAATCCAGCACCACACACACATCTAACTGCTCTAAATAGGTACAAGAGATCCTGGGTGAATTTGAAAGCAGATTTAAATCCCTCCGCCATGCATGTAAATCTACACAGTCCATAATCAGTTAAATTAGTATCATTCTGACCCATTCACTACACATACATTTGGTCCTTTTGAAATAAGCACTTACTGAAAAATTGGCCATGAAGAGTCCACGTGCTTCTTTCAGCTTCAAAATTAGCCTTCCAAATTCACATTTATGCACACTGTAACATGGGAACGAGAAGCACTTCCAATGCTGCTACTCCTCTTTGGCCGCTGGGATGAAAAAAAGTTCAGCTCTGTAGTGGACCAACTTCTCCAAATGGAACACACACACACACACACACACACACACAGAAATATTGACATTAAACAGCCTTTGTCATCTTTAAAAGGAATGGTTGTAAGAACTTGAGTATACATGGATTATACACATGCAACTCTCATCACCCCCTACAACACAACACATCCCCCAACACACACAAAGTGTAGAAAGACATCAGTCTGCTGTACTGTTGAGCCAAAAGTGAGCCAAGAAACATTTTAGAAATTGGCCTGAAGCAACTCAATCTCTGTTCAAAACAATTACACACTAAAACTTAAATGTGAAAGGCAAAATGCACTCTGGGTAAATAAATCATTAATCAACAGGCAGTTAATTTCTGCCAAACTTTATTAACTGCAAAATCTGGTTCAAGGACTTGTGAAAAGTCAAGCAGCTTGAACTATAGAGGTAAGGAAACACAAAAAGGAATCAAGAAAATAAAAAGGAATAAGAAAAGAAAACAATTAGTGTAATGAGAAAAAAGAAAGAAAAAACAGAGGTACAAAGGAAACCAGAAGACAAAGAAAGAGAAAAAAAATTGATAGTAGAAAAAAAGAAGGAAAAAAGTATAAAGGGAGAAAAGAATGGAAAAGGAAAAAAAACGAAAAATGAACAGTACTGGCCTGAGCTCTGTGTGCTGACACAAAAAGGAAGTCGGGGTTCAGCAATCTCCCTTTCCTCTCTTCTTCGATTTGTGACCTTTGTCCTCACCCGGACAATGAGACCCCCTCTCTTTTGCTCCCTTTCTCTCTCTCTTTTGCTCTCTCTTTCTCACACACAATCCCAAAAGCAAAGCTATTTATTACCTTCAAACACCCCTTATAACATCTCTATATTGCATTGCTTGCATGAACAAAGCATGGGAACCAGATTTTACTATTACAGTAATATCTCCTAGCTACTCACCACATCTTTACTAAACCAGAAGTGTAAACTCCTTCATGGAAAAGCAAAGGAGTAGAGAAGAGTTCACCCTCAGATACTCACCTCACAATGTACCAGCAGTTTACACACAAGCTGCACTGGACTGATGATCCTTTCTTTCTGCTGGTGGTCATAGTGAGGGTAAACACTGAGCACTCAGAGAAAAAGACAGAGGGAGTGAACGAGCGACTGAGAGACGGAGGGAGGGCCAGGAGGAGGGAAGGCAGGGGAAGAGGTAGAGAACAAACCAGATAGAAGCTGGAAGCTAGAAGAGGACAATTAGGAGTCCATTCTGTGTGATAAGCAAAAAAAGCATTTCTTGAGGAAAGACAAGCTCCAATATTGGGAAGCAAAATAAAGCAATGATAGAACTGCTATGTCTCACTACATATAACTACATTTCAATCCAAAATGAGGAGACTAGAAAGGCAAAAGGAGAGGCTGTGAGTTTTGGTTTGGTAATGTACATATTCTTTATGACATAAAAAGGACATTCTGTTCTTACATGCTAAGAGACTGGGAAGGAATATGAGTGCAGTGCAAGTGAGTGTTAGAGCGTCCACTCTCAGCTGGAGCTAGACCCCAATCACTTGAGCTGCTCTGATAGAAAACTCCTGTGAGGACACTGCCCTGACCTTGCGCTGTACATAACTCGTATCAAATAAAAACATGCTTCCCACACAGCAAGTGCCTTTCGTGATTCCTCGGGGGCTTTGCCATTCATAAAGACTTCATTCAGGAACAAGTTAGCGCTAGAAGTGCTAGCATACAGCCGCCAGCAGAGGGGGCTTCCATCGCTATGTGCCAAACAGAACGCTTCATTGTTGAGGTACAAAGGTCCATTCTAAGCAGCGCAGCCAGGCCAATGTGTCCCAATGCAGTGAGCCACTCGGACGCACTTCACACATCCACTCAGCATCGCAAACTCACAGAAACAATGAACAAATCCTGGCAAAGTGCATCTCCTTGTTATCTAAATGGTATACAAGGAACATTGTCTTAATGGTACAAGCGCCCCTTAAACATTAGACAGTGGGGTCCAGTGAAAAATAAATTTTTATACACAGTGCGCATTATTACATAAAACCTATATGTTATTTTATCGAAGCAAACCATTTACTTCTTTGGTAGATGTTTATCCAAAGTGACTTACAATTGACAGTGGACAAATTCTCTGATGATAGTCCTGAAGTTTACAAGCACAGATCCTTAATGGAAAAATTCATCCTCATTCATTATGAGAACAAATTCAGTGTCATTTAAAATGTATGTTTGTAATGAAATTCTGAGTTGATCTTTTTTTAGTTTCGTTTAGAAACTTTTCTTTTTTTTTCTTCACTTGTTTCATGTCTAAACACAGTCAATAGCATCATTCTCATCAGCTCATAGTTAACTAACTAGCAGAGCCAAGTCTCTGGCATAACTCCATCGTTTAGCTGCATGGCATTTCAGAACAATCTGGAGTCAAACATTTGCTGTTTCCTTTGCTTCTGTATTGGATTTTTCTATTATAACAAATTGAACCCCACTGAAAACTTGTTATAAAGGAAGCTCTTGCTCTTTTTCTTTTTAGCAGAAAAATCGAATGATCCATTCTCATGTCAGCACAGTGTACCACTGCCAACTTCTCACAGGACAAATTTGAACATGGCACAAGGCAACAAATTACCACCAGCGTTGCTAAGCACCTAACAATATTTCATTATAAAGACATTTTATGCATTTAACCATATTCACATTTAACCTCCAGGTTACAACAGCACCAGCATTATACACAAAATAGATAGAGCAGTTCAGACATCTCCCGGAAGTGATTTAATTTATGTTCAGTCACCACACAAATTACTTAAATTATTAAAAAAACTTCTTTATAGCTGCAACAACTTATCAATAAAATCTATAATAAAATTAGCTGTCAATGAATGCAGTTATCAATTAATTGGGCTGCTCAAGTTTCGATTTAGCGTGACGACAAGATAACACAGGCGCATGAGAAAATGGCGGCGACTACAGGGTCAACCGGCAGCAGGAACAAGTGCGAGTCCCAATTCATAAAGCATTTTATATTAAACGCAACAAAGAAAACTTTACCTGAAAGTTATGCAAAGCAAAAACTGTACAATCCACATCATGTGAAAATGGTATGGTTTAATGAAGTGCTATTGTGTAAACTGTTTGTAACTTCGCACTGGATCTGTTCTGTCGTGACTCGCGAGCATCTAAAAAACACTAAATCTAAAAGCAGCAAATAACAGCAGCAGTAAACAATTAAATTTTTTGTCACTTGTGTTTTTAAGCGAATGCTTATGTATTTGTACACCAATGCATATTTTTCCTTTCTTTTAAAACCAGTTAGCTTGCTGCGTTTCTCTGTAACATTCTACTTTTTTTTTAGCATTGGTCTCCTACAACAGTAAATGCTTGTTTTTAATGTTTGTATATTTAATTTATGAATATATAATTAATTATTATATATTATTACATATTCTAGATGCTTATATCTTTACAAATTAACACAATTTTTAATTAAAATTATTTTTTTAAAGAAATTGCCAAAACAATGTATTATTTTTTATTTACATTTTTTTGAAGCATCTGCAAAATAAAATACAAATGTTGTTTTACACAAACTTCTTCACCTTGTGTACTCAAATGCTGTTGGGTCTTTTTTTTACAGAAGGAAAGAACCCAGCATGAGTAAATTTGTTCGAAGGAGAAATCCCACATGCACTTCTCAACAAACAGCTTTAAAATATCTAAACTAAAGATAGTTCATCTCAATATGTTTTTTGCATTTGTTAAGTACACTTTTATACATAAATAGCCTGAATTAGGGTTATAATAAGCAAAACATTTAATAATAAAAAAAAATGATCTTCATTATCAAACATTACAGCAGTGTAGGGAGTAATTATGTATGTGAGAAAATGACAAACATGCACAGAACAAAAAGTAAAGAGAGAAAGAGAGAAGCTCCCTCTCCCTTGAGAGGTAGAATGATGTCATTCTTTGTGTAGCAAGGTTAATGCACTCAACGCACATGGTTAGGAAAAGGAAGAAGGGAGGACCCTATGGAAGAGAAAAGGAAGGAAGGAAGGAAGAAAGGAAGACAAAAAGAGGGAAAAAATATATAGCAGAAGGAAAACAAAAGCTGAATTATAAGAGAACAGGATAGATGGGTTTCTCCATCTTTCTAAGCAGCAAAACAATTTATTACAGGAAGAAATTTGTTGTGTTTTGTCAGTGAAGGCTTTACACGCAATATCTCTGTAGGCATTCTACAGAGGCAGGGTGTCAAATTTTTTTGTTTATATTATACTTCATAGAATCATCATGCTTGCAGACGTTGGATTGGCATTTTAGTATATTAGCAATAGTTTTCTGAGTGTATAAAGAGTAGCACATAAAGTATAAACTAATAGAATTACAATACATCTAAACTATATTGTGTTGAGGCAGCATTTTTAAAAGGGGGCATGGTTTAGAAAGCTACTTTTATAGAAATCCAGCTATACATTACAGAGTGAGACTTGAATCAAACAGCCATGTCTTAATTTTTTAAAAGTAAGAATTAGATTAGAAAAACAATAAAACTGAGCTTCTAGAAGGCAAGAATCAGTGACCGCAAGCATAAGTACAGCCTAGCAATCAGTGTGTGCACATGTCAAGTACCCTAGCAAGCCATTCTACTGTTTTATCAGTAATTTCATCAATCTTGCTGCAACACTAGAAGCTGGCTGGCTGTGAGATGTTTTTGGTCAATCAGTGGTTGAAATCTAATAGCGACATTGCCATTTAACAACAGGCATGAATGAGGCAAAGAATTGTTCACAAAGCCTTGACCTAAAAAGTCTTATTCACCGTTGCGAACTCATTTAAACTTTTTTTCTAATCTCCATTCATCTCAATTTCCTTTCCTTCCCTTCTCATACCAAATGTGAAAAGCACCAGCAATCACAAATATGGCTGCTATGCACCACAGAATTCAAATCTAACTTGAGTGCAGTGTGTATTCTCTCCGTCTTATTTTGGCGCTCTCAGCTGGTGCAGTATAGAGTTAGCAGAATACTAAACATCCAACCCACACTAAAGGAACAACAGAGAGCAATGCTGGAGCATGACATTATAGACATTCATTTGCAGAGAAAAAAATAAAAAGGAAGAGTGAGAAGACATCCTGGCAATAAACTAGGGGAACATGCTTTTTTTTGCCACAGGGAGTAGGGTTTTTTGCACCGGACAAGAGCACACAGCAGGAGGTATGAAGTGCAGATAACAAACCCTTGAGAGACACCATGGACAAATATTTAACAGGGATAAAAAAAAAGGCGAAGAGAAACGGAGATAATGAGACAAACGTTATATATGATGAATATGATGAAGCGTATGTAGCGCTTGGCTTCACTGTGACTACGGTGGGATACGAGGAAAGACCGGTATGTTTAATGTGTCTACAAATGTTGGCAGCGGACAGCATGAAGCCAAATAAATTAAGGCGTCACTTAAAGACACTACACCCCCAATCACGCTGATAAGCCGCTTGAGTTTTTTTCCGCGAAACGTGCAGAATATTGCCAACAACGCTTTGTTAATGCTACTTCAGTTTCTTTGGTTTTTTTTAATGTTAATAAAGATACAATGTTATGCAGAGGTGTACTTATAACAATTTTATAGACAAATGAAACTACTTACAGTCGCAGCGGAGATTTGGGGGGCGCGAAATGTTTACTTCTTCCAAAGGGAGGCGTAACAGAAAATAATTGAGAAGCACTGGTGTAATTAAACATTGCTGATTGTCTGTGTTCTGGTCAAATTTAATTTAAAATATAAATTAAAAAAATCCTATAAAAAAGTATGGTAAAAATCATACAATTTTAGTGTGAACACTGCAATTGGGAAAACAGCTACTCTTGAAAACATTTTCTTTCAGACTCTTTCAATCTCATAAACAAGTTACAATGCCTGCGTGATAACGGCCCACTACTTCTGTGTAAATTCATTAATCATGGCACCTTGGTTTATTATTCAAAGCCTTGCAACAACTAGAAACTCTTGTACATGTTATAATTCAGTCCAACAGAAGATTTACGCCTTAGAAACTGCAATACATTAGGCAAACACACAAGGACACAAAGGAAAACTGTAGACCTTATCAAATAATGGACAATAGTTCGTTTTAAGCCAAGAATTAGAGTTATTAGCCTACATCGCAAAAAAAAAAAAAAAAGATTTCTGTTCGGTTTCTGTTAACATCACTATTTTCACCCGCAGCATCCTTGAACGTGAATGGACTCCACTCATGTCACCACAAACCTGAGCTGTAAACCCGACATAAACAAGCCGTTGAGCACATTTATTAAAGGACGCACGTATGTACAAGCATGCACACACAGGAAAGTATGGCCCTCTCCCTGCACTCACACACCCTTAGGCAGGATGCACCAGCTCTCCCAAGCCCTTAGCAGCCCGCCAGGGTCAGGCAGAGGTCGAGGAGTGAAAAAGCACTCCACCTCCAGAGAGCTCCAAACGCACTCTTTCCCACACCACCACACCCAAGCAGCACTGCACAGCCGAAACCATTCGTCCAGTTTCTCTCCAAGAGGTCGTGGGCGCCACAATGCGGATATGGATGCGGGACTCAATTCGTAATTATCAATTTAGAAAGGGACATGTTTCTACAGAATTTACATTTACATCTGCAGCATTTAGCAGATGAACTTGTCCAGAGTGACATACAAAAGTGCTACAAGATGTACAAGAGTTAGCTCAACTCTGTTGAGGGTTTTCTTTGTTTTTTAATACAGGGCAAATAATACATAGCAAATATATATAATAGACACATTCTCTGCTGTTATCAAATCAAAAGGGTGGTACATTCGGAAATTTGGAATTGTTCACTGAATGATGCTAATTACTTCGCAATATCTCAGTTCAAACACAATGATCCACACTAGGACACTATCAGTCATTTTTTAAATAAAAAAAAAAACTATGTGCAATATGTCTGATAGCATAACTACTTACTCGTGGTCTATTTTTTTCTACTTTTGTATTTATACATTGTGTTGTGTATATACCGTAATTTCCGGACTATTTAGCGCACCCAAATATAAGCCGCACCCACTGAATTTACAAAGGTTTTTATTTTGAACAAAAATACGCTGCACCTGTCTATAAGCCACAGGTTTCTACACTGAAACTAATGAACTTTACACAGGCTTTAACGAAAGACAGTGTCTGTTACACGGCTTGTATCTGAACAGTAGCCTACCAAGAAAGTCATTGTTCACTGTCTTCCTCCTTCCTTTCACAACAATTTCTCTCGAGTTTATCTTTTGGCATCGTCGAGCGTTTAAAAATCACCATCGGTGAAGCTTTTCTCCCGATGCCGTGCAGCTCAGAACACAGGTGAAGTGTGTTTTTTTCATGCCCGGTTGTTTTCAGCGTGATAAATGATTCGCATTTCCTGTTGACAGTCCGAGTGAGCGGCAGGTCAACCGTCAGAGGAACATATTTATGATGTGGTGCGGCCTGATTCAGTGGGAGCGCATCTGATTTAATATAAAGAGTTTCATTGGTTAACCTGAACCCGTTCAGCTATTTCATTGGTCTAATGTTATAGGGCTCAGTTTTTTAACTTGAAGCTTGTGAAACGAGGAAAAACCCAGGAAAAATCCATAACTTAGCCGCTTCATTGTTTAAGCCGCTGGGTTCAAAGCGTGGGAAAAAAGTAGTGGCTTATAGTCCGGTATTATGTCTCTATTCTTTTATATATTTGCTGCTGTAAGAGAGAAATTTCCCCACTGTGGGACGAATAAAGTGGGACGAACTTATTTTTATTTTATTTAGAATAAAACACATCAGGGCATGTTGTTATAAGAACAAAATCAATAACAGAGCAGGGTGATGTGTTACAACCACAAAATTTATCATTTGACAATAAGTGCATATAAGGAAGTTGTTTTTTTATTATTCCTCTTATATCATAGAAATTTAATTTTTTATAAATAGAAAAAGACGCTGTCATTTTTATTTATAGTATATTATTTTAAGTGCTCTCACGTTATATTAAAATTATTCATAATTCTATATTTTGACATTTTAAAGGAAATTTATTACAATTAGTTTGTACTGTAGCCACCATTAACACCGCTGTACAAGATCCACAACCACCACACCTAAGCAACACTATAGAAACATAAAGAGAACAAATAAAACTATGGTCGGACCAACCGTCAGTGCCTTTTTAGACCAATCAACATTCAAAAGCTTTGCTGGACAATATGAGAAAAACAATTAAAAATTCAAATGACATCTTCAAACCATTTATAAGCGTAGATACCACACACATTTGGTCAAAATTTACTTTCACTCTAATTTGCTTCGCATCATTCCAAAGATGACATAAGGAGCTAGTAACTAGAGTGACTTATTTTGGCTGAATTTAAAAGGAGAACAGCATGCATCATGCTTGTCAAAAATTACTCACATATTTCTGTTCAAAATCCCATATAGTTTTTAAAGAAATTGTGCAGACAGGATGATTAGAGTTAAGGGTGTGCTGAACAGAATGCTCAGTTCCACAAACCCTTAAATGGTGGAGTTTTTGGCTTTTTAGACCAAATTGCTCACATGCAGTATTAGGAAATAGGAATGTTTCTGTCATAATTCCAGTGCACATTTATACACTTTAGATTTACACACAATGCTCAATTATTTCTTAAGTTTTCTTTCTTAGAAATGCAGACAAAATATTTATTCCTAAACATAAGTAAAAATTAATTAAAAAAACAAAGGAGGTGAAATGAGAAATACTAAAGAGAAAGTAAAAAAAATAACAAGGTCCGAAGTTGTCAAAAACAAATAGCTGAAGCGTTAAGAGGAAGTTTACTAATAAATGAATAGTATCGGTTAACAGCTATTATTAAAGAAATAACATCCTTTTGCAAATTACTTTGTCACTTAGTCACTTTGAGGGCAACTGGGAACACCAGCTATTTTACATTCATACTACCTAGTGACAAAGCAGCATTCTACCATTCCATTCATATTCTACCATAGAGTTTCGATTCCAATAACAACAACAAGTAACAAACCAACATTATACATTCAATTAAATGCAAATTAGATATTACACTGAAAAAGAACAAATCCAAATGACCAGCTTGAATGACCCCTTTTATTAATCAGAAAGCACCAATATTTCTTCATTTAATAAATATATTCGGTATATATTTGGTGCTTGATAGACAAAGTTTGAAAAAATTCTCATTCATTTTTTAAACAGAGACATTACAATTAAATTTTTGCTGTAGATGAGTATAGTTTTATACTTAGAATATATATCACAAGCAATAACCTACAAGTGATACTAGAAGGGGAACAGTGCATATATCCAGTGCATATATCCTCACTGTCTGCCTGTCAGATCTTCCTACAGGTCTACTATAAAGGGTTAAACTCCAGATGGACTCAAATAAACTAGTTGTGTCTGAAATACATGACCATTATTTTAGTGACTGTTATTTATGCCTAGACAGTAAACAAAGCAGAAACAATTACACTACATTTAGCAAATTTACATCCAGCTTTGTTCATAAGCAGTTTGCCATTTCTTTCTTTTTTTTATTGACCTTTTGATTTACTTTTTAAAAAACAGCAAGCAATCTTTTCTGTCCCCTTAATGATCCTGCCCATACAGAAAATTAAGCAAAGCATGAAATGTCCCCCTGTGGCTATGTAGACATTAAGCTTATTGGTTTATTGCAAAGACTCATCTGCTTCTTAGCTACAAACGACAAACACGGTATGTTAATTTGGTCAGCATCCGGAAACATTTAACAATAACAAACATTTGAGAAATGAAGGGCATTTAAAGAGATCTGGTTCCAGTAAGATGGAATACAATAAGATGTCATTAAAATAGCTAATTAATTTTTTAAAATTACATTAGATAATGACCATTTACATATTTCAGTTCTTGATCAAGTTAATTGTAAAAACTGTAAATATTTGAGGAAAAACTGACTCTTAACTACTGAAGACAAAGTAAATCTGGAGGACAGCTAACTGGGTTAGATTTCAGTGTGGTCTAATGACATTAACTACAAGTGTACGTTAGTTACCGTATTTTCCGGACTATAAGCCGCTACTTATTCCCCACGCTTTGAACAATGAAGCGGCTAATTTATGGATTTTTCCTGGGTTTTTCCCGGTTTCACAAGCTTCAAGCCAAAACACTGAGCCCCATAACATTAGACCAATGAAATTGCTGAACAGGTTCAGGTGAACCAATGAAACTCTTTATATTAAATCGCGCTCCCACTAAATTGGGCTGCACCACATCATAAATATGGATGATGTTCCTCTGACGTTTGACCTGCCACTCACTCAGACTGTCTACAGGAAATGCGAATCATTCGTCACGCTGAAAACAACAAAAAAAAAGGCACTTCATCTGTGTTCTGAGCTGCACGGCATCGGGAGAAAAGCTTTACTGATGGTGATTTTTAAACGCACAACAATGCCGAAAGAAAAACTAGCCGCAGGAAGGAAGGAAGAAGACAGTGAACAATTACTTTCTTGGTAGGCTACTGTTTAGATACAAGCCGTGCAACTGTGTTAAGTTTATTAGTTTCAATGTAGGCACCTTATAGACAGGTGCGGCATATTTATGTTCCAAATAAAAATCTTTGTAAAACTCAATGGGTATATTTGGGTGCGTTTAATAGTCCGAAAATTACGGTAATATCCTGTCAACTATGTTTATTACTTTGATTCAGTTTATCACGTTAGGCCATAAATATTGAACATGTAAACTGAAAACAGATTGGAGAGGCTGATTCAATTGTACAATGTATTGTCACGTATACTTAACAGCACAGTGAAATTCTTTCTTCCCATAACCCAGCTTATTACGAAGCTGGGGTCAGAGCTCAGGGTAAAACATGATGCAGCACCCTAATAACAGGAACTTGCTAAAGGGCCCAACAGGGCAGCTTGGTGGAATTTGAACCCTTAACCTTTCAATTAGCAACCCATGGCCTAGCAAGCACTTACACCAAACTCACAAAGATATTGACAGAAATAGGGTTTATTGTCGTCACATTAGTGACAAATGCTCCTATCTGCGCTTGTGCACTTTCATTTAGGAGGCCTGTTAATTGGAGAATCTCATATAGGTAAATGTTAATGCAGGTGGCATTTTTAATTCACAAAATCCAAACATTATTTTGACATCCAGCATCCAGGTCACAATAATAATGGTATGGCAAGTTCCTGTATTGTTTTATGAAGCTCTATAAATGGTAAAGTGATAAAGTAAGGTAAATCATCACCATACCGATAATTACATCAAAGAATTACATAAGAGAGGAGAAAACACGGGTCAATGGCACGTGAGGCTAACTCATTTAAGAATATGTATAATTCAATTCTTATTATTTTATGAATCTAATGGTAAGCATTTAGGACAGTATTATTATGCAGCGTCAGTTCGACCACACCTCGCCCAACGTGTCTCCATGGAGACCATATGTCAATTATTTTCCACTGTAATCGCCTGGTCTTTCTGCTCAGCAGCCAATAGGAAGCGCGTGCTGTGGGACTCGAGGCGCGAGCCCAAACAAGAGTCAGCGTGCATCGACTTCCTCCCTTTACAAGCAACAAGTCGGTGAGGTTACAGGTTAAATAGTCCCGTTTGTAACGTGACAGGCCAACCGGGGTGCCATTATACATAGAGGAAAAATGTGCATGGTTATGTCTGCAAATGAGTTGTTTTCTTTCCGCGCTCCGAGGCATGCGCGCGCAGACTTCGTTCGTCGCACGGCATCAAAGAAGATGTAGTAATATAATGCATGTGCAAATGGAAGTTATCTACAGCCTCGTCACGTAAACGTGTAGCGCAGACTGGAAAAACAAGAACGCTACGCTGACTAGCCTGTCTTTATACTGAGGCTGCATTTCTTTTAACAAAAGCGTCTGATGATGATCAGAGAAGGTCAGGGAGAATACAAAATGGGAGATACAAAGAGGATTGGGGAGAAGAGCTGGACTGTAACGTTGTGCACTTACGTTGTTCCGCAGATCCTGCAGCGCCACGCTCATCGTGCACACAGAGATCCGGGGAGAGGCGAGGAGTCGCGCGCTTCACTCACTCCACCTCTGCATGTATGCATGTGTGTCCGTGCTAAGCCATCTCCTCTCTCGACGGAGCTGAAACAAACATATAGTTTCCCATCCTGTTTGAACCCCGATCGACACTGATTACACAAGATAACGATGTGCGAAACGCGCAAAGAGGAAACGTTTACCTTTCGGAAGGTGCTGTAACGAGCACGCGCGTCTTTTTCTTCTACCGCTTCCGTCTCTGAACACGACTCAGCAACATATAACATACGCCGATCACCGGAGGAGACTGCGATCACCCTCTCTTCCTCCTCCTCCTCCTCTTTCATACCCCTCCTCTCTCGCTTTCTCTCGTCACGCGCGTGTGTACAGAACACGCAACACGTGCGTCAGGTGGAGAATCCTTGTGAAGGGCAGCAGAAGCCAACATAGTATTTTTCAGTGTTTGTCACGTGAACCTCATCATATCCGCAGTACAGTGGTATGAGACTTTCTACAACCAGTATATCCAAACCACAGTGATTTCAAATATATACAAGATAACAATATCTGTTACTTAAATGTTAGTTTTAATTTAATTTAATTGATTGCATTTTCACCCTGAAACACAGTACAGTCAATGTTTTGTCCAACAGTATTCAGATTGTTTCTGATATTAGTGGTCAAGGCTGTGAACATGCCAGATTTATTCTTTTTCTTATAGGTAAGGGCAGCTCATACCACCATGATGATGTCACAAAGTGGGAAAGAAATGCAGAAGTCAGATGATGATGGCGGTGAATGAGAAAAGAGTTGCAATAAAAAAGTGGGCATTAAGCAAGTGTTAGAAAGGGCAAAATAAGATCATGTGCATACTGAGTTTCAGTGCTTCAATGGATTTAGTAAGCAAGTACTTTATTTCTACAGCTCCTTTCTAGAGCAATCGTCAAAAATTCTTCACTTCTAAGAGAACGATTGGATGACTTTGTTTCGCTGAATAAAGTACTTTTATGGCATCACAATACTGTTAAGCTTGATTTGGTGGGAATTCGCCGCACCAGGAGGTGCAATACAATTAAACAGAAAGTATAAATGTTAACTGGAAACAACAACCTGATATTCAGGTTCAGTTTATATATGGGATTGTAAAAGAGGGCAGAAAAATAAATGAAATGACATTGAGAGAAGTTTAATTCAGAACATTTTGAATGCTTTTACATGCTTTATATCAAATAGAAATGTATTGTCGTTCCTGCTCTAGCTTTATTACTGCTCTGTTCTGTTAGGGTGCAGTTGTGTCACTTTTTATTTGCACTACCGCACAACTGAACATAGACATCACTTGATTTTTTTATAACTTTTTGCTTACTGTCTAAAATGAAATTGGCATCAAAAACAATTGCACACTATTCATTTTGTCCACATCCACACCTATGTATAAATGCAAGCTTGTTCCAGATTTTTATACCAGTTGTCCTTGCTCATGTGAACGGATCTTTACATATACAGTTTCGTTTTATTGCTTTAGTGCTTGCTTTAATCCATCATGCAGTTGAGTGGAGCAGATGCAGGATAACTCATGACCTTTTCCACTGAGACACCCCACAGCTCTGATGTGCCACAGCTCTACTAAACTTAAATTATATATGGAACAAAATATTTACAGGGAACATTGTGGTGTGTATCGTCCTGTGATGTAAATGGCAATGATTGTTTTTGCTTATCGCTAAGATGATAAAGAAAACAACTACAATTTCTTTTAATTTGATTGATAATCACTTCTGATCAGTGCAGAGAAATGAGCTAATATCAAATATGTGGGCCTTTTTGCCAAGAGTTTTAACCTCTTGCGCAGTCACTCTTAAACTTGTCTTTTGTGGACCAGGGCACATTTGTCCGGATTTTACAGAAACGATTACCTGCCTTGCTGTAAAATATGTAATTCTTGTAATTCATAAGAAAATGTTAGGGTCTGATAGGCAAATAGAGATGTCTAAAACTAAAACAAAGGGACAAATGTTTCCCACCAAAAAACGGATTTGCTGGTATTATTCGAGTAGAAATGTGCAGGAAGTATTATATTCCTCACATTCAAAAGGGACAAAGAGGACTAAGGGCTTTTAGGATCTGAGTTTGTCACCCTTGATGTAAATAATGGTCTGCAGTGTAAGCCCCACCCACGCCCATGCACAGCAGAGTGAGAAGCTTGATCTGCACCAACACATTCATTTGCATCAATTGCCATTCGTCCTGAACAAGGACAAACTGATAGGACTTGGAATAACTGAAGCAGATTTTTTACTGTAAACAATTTTAGGCCATTTTGTAAACAATGACATTTTGGAAATAACACAAGGAGCTGACCAACCTGGTCTAATCTCAAATGATGTCTTCCTGTTGGCTTTACATCATCTTCACTCTAGCGGGCCACTGCCAAATGGAATCAGTATGGGAAGGTGTAAATAACACTGACATCCATTCAAGACAATAATTTACGGAGTGATAAAACGTTCCGTTGTTGCTCTTGTATGTCATCAAGCAGACCTGTAAAACTAACAGACTATTCAACCTTACCATGTTCATGTTCATCACATAGAGACTGCAGAATTTGTCCCCAACCCAGACTGAAAGGGGCAACAGGGAATCTAGTGACACTGAATAGGCTTGTGATGATAATATGTTGGTACTGTGCCAGGACAATATGTACTATGTACCTGCTTCTGCTGGTAACTGATCGCCCCATGAATATTACTGCTATCTCATCTTCATCAAAAACAAAACATAATACTTTTTGCTAACAGACATGCTTGTAAGGATGTATGTCAGGGACATGTCTTAACAAGTCTGCCTGTGTAAGTGTAAGCTATATAGCTAGGCTTAGATTGCATCAAATGTTGAATAATACTGAAGTAGTACTTCAGTACAACACAGGAAGTCTGGTGATAAATAGTGTCACTGTTAAACAGAACAGCAACCAAAGAGATAAAGAGATAATAAGCATTTGTTCATTGCTGTGGAATACAAAAGCAATAAGATCAACAAACTCTTCAGGGTGTACCATAGCTTATTGGCAACTAAGGACATTTCTCTTCATTGATTATTCTCCTATAACAACACAACCTGTCATAATTTTTATTCCTTATGTAACATGCTGCTCATTTAGTGCTTTAACATTACCAAATCTGAAAAGATATTTCTCCAGCAAGTTTCCTCTCTCTAGAAAAAAGGATCAGTTTCTTTATGTATTTTGTTTTTGCCAGATGAAACATGAGGTCACTAGGCAGATAGTGCTGTTGATCAACCTGTCTACAGCCATCAGCAAAACTCTCCTTGAAAAAGCCCAAGGCCTACAAAGCACCAATAAATCACCCTCCCTACACATTCACACACACACACACACACACACACATTGCCCATTATATAATTGAACATGTATTCTTACCAAGATAATGACTGTATAAGACTGTAAAAAAAAAAAAAACATTTTACTCAGTCCTCAGGTAAAAATATGTTTATTTGCATTTACATATGTATGTGTTTTTTTATTTATATGCAACAGTCTGCTATATAATTAGAATCACTCTGTCTTACACAATAAAGGAGACAATCCTTTCACACTCATTATTATCCCTTTAAACTGAGATGTTATATTCCTGGACCTCTTATTTATTTCCTGTGTTGTGCTTTTTAACATTGATGCTCAGCACTGGTCATATTATTACCAAGGAGACTGGCTGAGGCGTTGTCATAGTATTGCCATAGCAACACCTCTAGCTTGTTGGAGGCCAGTGATCCATTATTCCTGTAGAGTGGGTGAGTGGGTGGAGATGGGGGAAGGCAGAGGAAGCTCTGGGCCGCAGAAAAATGTCTCACTGATTCTGTTAAAATATTGATTGGTGTTGTAATCGAAACATCTCTCTGGATTGCTCTGTATTTACTCGTTTGTTTCTTCCAGATGAATTCTCAATTGCTTAACTCACATGAAGGTAATGCAGCAAAAATGCAGCATGTTAGAGAGAGGGGTGTTGTGTAGTAGTGAAATGAAAAGTACATGTCAGCTTTTTGTTCCTGCTAGCCAGAAGTAAAGTAAGAACAAACATAAATTTCCACCCTGTAAGTAATTCAGGTTCTTTGAATTCGAAAGATCAGCAGTTTGCTTTTTCCCAGAGATTGTCTCATGGGCCATTTCACTGTTGGCATCAATTATAAGAATATATAAGATTATAATATATTTTATTCTCAAAACAATTTAGAAAACACCTCATTCTGGTTGGTTTTGCAGTGCAGTGACTGGTGGTTGTGTAACAGCAAAGCATTTTTTTTGTCAGTGAAACACCAACACTGCTATCTAGTGTTCAATTAAACCAGTGCAGGTGTTAATAACCTCATTCCACATATAGAAAAATCGGAAGAATAAAATCCAGTTTAACATAATATCTGATAAGGAAAGTAAACTGGAACGTCTTGTGCTATAGCACAAAAATATTAATGACAGTTAAATCTAATCTTCTTCTTCTTTCGGCTGCTCCCATTAGGGGTCGCCACAGCGGATCATCCGTCTCCATACCACCCTGTCCTCTACATCTGCCTCTTTCACACCAACTACCTGCATGTCTTCCCTCACCACATCCATGAACCTCCTCCTTGGCCTTCCTCTTTTCCTCCTACCTGGTGGCTCCATCTTCAGCATTCTTCTACCAATATAATTCATGTCCCTTCTCTGCACATGTCCAAACCATCTCAATCTCACCTCCCTCACCTTGTCACCAAAACATCCTACATGTGCTGTCCCTCTAATAAACTCATTTCTAATCTTGTCCATCCTCGTCACTCCCAATGAAAACCTTAACATCTTCAGCTCTGCTACCTCCAGCTCTGCCTCCTGCCTTTTACTCAATGCCACTGTCTCTAATCCATACAACATCGCAGGTCTCACCACAGTCCTATAAACTTTCCTTTCATTCTTGCAGATACCCTACTATCACAAATCACTCCTGTCACTCTTCTCCACCCACTCCACCCTGCCTGCACTCTTTTCTTTACTTCTCTAACACACTCTCCATTACTTTGCACTGTTGACCCCAGGTACCTGAACTCCTCCACCTTCTCCACCTCTTCTCCCTGCAACCGCATCACTCCACTGCCCTCCCTCTCATTCACACACATGTACTCTGTCTTACTCCTACTGACTTTCATTCCCCTTCTCTCCAGCGCATATCTCCACCTCTCAGGCTCTTCTCAACCTGCTCTCTACTCTCACCACAAATCACAATATCATCTGCAAACATCATAGTCCAGGAGACTCCTGTCTGACCTCGTCCGTCAACCTGTCCATCACCACTGCAAACAGGAAAGGGCTCAGGGCCGATCCTTGATGCAGTCCAACCTTCACTCTGAACCAGTCTGTCGTACCTACTGCACACTTCACTGCCGTCACACTGTCCTCATACATGTCCTGCACCACCCTTACATACTTCTCTGACACACCTGACTTCCTCATACAATACCACAACTCCTCTCTTGGCACTCTGTCGACGCTTTCTAAATCCACAAATACACAATGCAATTCCTTCTGTCCTTCTCTATACTTCTCCATCAACATCCTCAAAGCAAATAAGGCATCTGTGGTGCTCTTCCTTGGCATGAAACCATACTGTTGCTCACAGATGGTCACCTCTTCTCTCAGCCTGGCTTCCACTACTCTTTCCCATAAGTTCATGGTGTGACTGATCAACTTAATTCCCCTGTAGTTACTGCAGGTCTGCACATCTCCTTTATGCTCCTTTATGCTTCTCCTTTATGCAGTTAAATCTAATAAGTTATCTAATTAGTAGCTTTTGTATTCATATTGTAATGATTACATTGATATAAAACGCAATCAAATTCACCCTTTGCTAATTGAGATACAAAAATTGTGAATCCTAACTTACATTTGCAAAACTTAAAAACGTAAAATAAATGTCTTATATATATATATATATATATATATATATATATATATATATATATATATATATATATATATATATATATACGGTTTAATTAAATATTCAAATAAGTTTTATAAATGCTTTCATTCACCTGACTTATTCATTCATTTTTTTGTTTTCATATTTCATTTTTTACACTAGAAGTATTAATGCAAAAATATATGAATTTCTAATCATGTATCAATGTCAATCACTTTGGAAGTAATAGTAGAAAAAAGTATAATAATAATCTACCCTTTTTATATCCCCATACCTTTGCAGTCATTTGCAGATTTTCTTAATCCCGATTATACGAAATAAAATCTAAGGTGGGCAATGCCAGGCGTACCTGCCACAAATAAAGAAATCTAGCAGTAATTACACTTATTTTAAAGTTTCAATTTATAAAATATATTTGATACCAGGATGTTATCTGTAAAGTATAGTACAGGTTCTTTGCCACAGCTATAATTGTTTCTACACTAATCTCCACAGGCTTCAGTGAGTGGCTGTGGCAGGGAGATTGGCAGTTTGTTGGCACCACGCTCATGCCAGCAGACATCAAACAGTGGGTAGACCTTCCCCTGCAGCTCAGCCTGATAGGAATAAATTAATCCGAGCTCATCGGGACTGTCCGCATTATAAAACGTCAGCTCTCCTCTGTCATAGTTCAGAAAAACCCCCAAGCGATGTGGCGGACTCATGAGGGGCAGAGTGACACGAGGAGTGTTGAAAGCCTCATACAACCGGCCCTCCTTCAGCCCAATTAGCCACACCCCACTTTCAGGGCTTTTAGGAAGCTTACTCTTACGGCAAGCAGTCCCTTTGATTATCCCAAGCCTCCATTTTGGTTTGTTTCCCACCTGAACCTCCCAGTAGTGTTTGCCTGAGGAAAAGCCACGGCTGGCCAGCACACAGTAGCTGTAGCTGAATCGCTCAGGATTGTTAGGCAGGCGGTTGACGATGACTCCACACTCCACACTGGTGTGATCTTCACTGATCTGCAGCATAGGGTGAGCTGTGAGAGGGTCAAACTTTAGGCACTCAGGAGCTGTAGGAAAGAGTGGAGAAGGTCAAAGTTCAAATTTACATTTACATTTACATTTGTGGCATTTAGCAGACGCCCTTGTCCAGAGCGACGTATAAAAGTGCTTTGAGTCTCTAGCAATTAATAAATCTACACTGGTACACTAGATTACAAACTTAAGATAAATCAGACTACAACTTTTAATTTTTACAAAGTAAACTTGGAGAGTGCTAATTTAAGTCTTCAACAGACACTTAAAGATAGCCAGGGACTCCACTGTTCGGACATCTAGGGTAAGTTCATTCCACCACCTCGGTGCCAGAACAGAGAAGAGCCTTGAAGTACAACAGAGAAGAGCCTTGAAGTGTTTACATTTGCCATATTCATTAAGCGACCTTTTACAGAGCAAATTTCAATTATCTCATTCATACAACTGAGCAGTTGAGAGTTTAAAGTCTTGGTTAAGGGCTTAAGAGGCAGCTTAATGGAGCTGGGATTTGAACTCATGACCTTTTGATCAGATGTACAATTTTACATTGACTCGTTTAGCAGTTGCCCTTATCCAGAGAAACCTACAGAAGTGCATTGAAGTCTCACTGGCATTTCAGTATGCTCAATAGTAATACAGTACATGGGTGGTCCCTATGGTGGATAATAAACAAATGACCGACTTTCAGTAACAGTCCAAATTAAATTACTGTTTTGTTAATGCAGCCTTCTTGTCATCTTAAATTATTTGAGCCATATTTCTCTGAACCGTCTCACACTCACATCCACATAAAAGCTTATCACTTTCAAAACCCATCACTTGTTTCTAAAATATTCACTGAGATATTTTTTTTTATCTGATGCTTGTTGTGACCACTGACACTCCTGAATTCTGTATTATTTACGCATTGCACTGCTGCCACTTGTTTGGCTGATTGGGTATGTGCAAGAATAAACAGGAGTATGAGGAAGGGCAAAGGTCAAAATGTGTGTACAGTGTAAAGCTGGTTAATTGGATTTAAACAGTTGAAATTATATTTAAATTAATGGATATTCTTTTTTATTTATTCTTTTTTGCAATAGAAAAAATAATATATTACAAAGGGTTTGAACTTGACTCTATATGCTGAATCCACTCTTTACCTGGTAAAACTCTCCTGTGTAATCTCTTCCATACTGTCATTTTGATGTCACTGTGATTAAAGCCTGGGTTAAAGCTGATGGAGCTGTAGGTCCTCTCTTTCCGCTGTTCTCTCTGTTGACTCTCTCTAAACCTGAATCATCACATAAAGCTCTTACTGAAGCAAATATATCTCTATCTGGGCAAGAGGCCCAAATATAATACATACTCAGTTCTATTCCAGTAAAAATAATGATTAAGTATATTTTCTTTCAAATTCACAGGCATTACTGGGAAGAAATAACTATTTAAAAATGTATAGTGTTGCCTACCTTGGGGCAATAGATCCGTATTTCTAAAAAGAAAAGGTAATAAATATAAGCTGGATTTTTGTGTTTCTGAAGTAAATTCTGAAGCTCTTTCAATGGTGGAGTGTCAACAAGTCTATAATATTTACTGTGTTATACTGTGTCTGTTTTATAAATAATATCTATCAAATATCGTAATAGAGTTATCCTGAAGTTAGTTAATTGTGTACAGACATTGAATCAACGTATCATTTTAAAGCTTATCGAATATAATATTACAACAAGAGTACTATATATGATTAGACTTCCCTCTAAACACTGTAACACTAATACATTATCAGTGTTTATTATGAACACCTCTATTGTTTTGGCCAGTTTTGTAAAAACAACACATGCTAACTCACAGTTATGAAGTCCAGATGGCTCTCATTGCTCAGGGCCTCCAGTGTGCCTTCAGCCTCCTGGAACTTGGCTAGCAGTTGGCTCATTTGATCAGCCTGGGTCTGGATGGAGGAGATGAGAGAAGAAGCAGTGTTCTCCACCTTCTGCATGAAGCTGGCCTCCTCGAGCTCCACATAGTGTCGCAACTCCCCAAACTCCTTCCTGACCACCCACTTCAGCACATCTGACTCATTCTACACATACACAATTTAAAGGTTAATCACCATATTACAATCTATTATTGCATTATTATATTACATTCATGTTCCATTACATCCAAAATGGCCTAAACCGAACCCTGATTTAGGAGTTAACTCACTGTAATACGAGACTTGTTGTAGGCCATTTTACAAATCTGCTCTTCCAGCTTCCTTTTCTGTGTCTGAAAATCAGTCATCAGACAGGAAATGTCCTCCTGGGGAAAGAAGGAAAGCACAATGCTTCAATGCACTTTACTGCACGCCTAATTTCGTCTCTCATTTTTTCATGTGGAAGAAAATAGCAGACATTATTATTCCAGTATTTGTGTTCAGTGCAGCCTTTTTTTGATTGAAACTGATTATGAGAAAAAATTAAAGATTATCTTTAAAAATCCAATTACAGCAAAAACAATGAATACGTACTACTTTTTATTTTTATTATTTTTTACCAGCAATTAAATAGTTAATAGCACGTTCCTTATGTAATCTGGATGTTCTTAATATCACATATGTAATGTCATCTAATCATTTTAGATCCTTACAGTATAGTTATTTTTTTAATAGTTCTGGTGCACAAAGGGTTACAGAAATACATTATGATTTAGCTTTATGATTTGTCTAGTGTTTCATCTTTAATATAGAGGTACATGTCTCATGCAGAAACAGTAGAGGTTGCTTTATAAAGCACAAATTCTGGAAAATCATTCACAATTAGGGTTAAATGCTTACTCAATAATTACTCATTACCGAAAATAATGTAACTAACTTTAATTACCTTCTATTAGCCAGTAAACAGTAAACTATAGTTGCCCTTTTAATTAATTCTCATTGTCATTATTATTTTACCTTCATACGGCTGTAGACGCTGCTGATTGGGGTGACCTTGTGTGCTCTGTGGCTTCCAATGCTGCCACACAATCCACAGATCAGTGTCTGATCTTCCTCACAATACAGACTCAAAGGGTTATGGTGTTGGTTGCAAGTCTCTGGAGGGCCTTGACCTGGTTCACTGATTTCTCGTAAAGCCTCCACAATGCGTGCCAGTGCCACATTAGGTGGGGGGCTGTCCCCATCTACGGCACAGCGACACACAGGACACTGGAGCTGCCCCACAGGATCCATGTCCATAGAGCGCACACAACCGCGGCAGTATGAGTGGCCACACTGCAGCATAAGTGGCTCAGAGAAGACCTCCAGACACACAGGGCAGAGCAGTTGCTCCTCTAGTGACTCCAGACTGCAGCGTCTGGCCATCTGACACAGAGATATCCTCAAATGCCCTTATGCACCAAAGAGAGATCAAACCCAGAACCCAGGTCTAGTTTATCAAATAAAGATGTTTTTAAGCTTCCTGCTCTGGTTGGTGTTATTCTGTAAGGTGTTTCCAGAAACTAGCTAATTTTCTGTTTATGGTATGATGTCTTAAGCAAAAAAGTCCTTTAGATAAGAACTGTTTTCACATTGTATTAAACAAAGCCTCAGCTCAAAGCTTCTAGTGGTCAGGTCTTTTCTAACACTATTAAACAATACCTCACAACTCCATGTCAACATGGGTAACCTTCAGCCTCTGATTGCACAGCAGTGTAAGCTCCACACAAATGGTGCTGTTATCAGAGAAAAGGGAGATTAAAACGACTAAAAGCAAATTTCAAACCAAAAGGGAATATCAAACACTGCACATGATAAAACATTCCCTCAAGCCTTCTTTACTCTAGATTCAGCCAAACATACACTGTGGAAAATATTTTTACTTATTACTGACTTATTCCTACCTTTAAGTGCGTTCACTATTTTTTGCTTATTTCTTACATCACTCTTATTAAATGATTTCAAGAAACTTAAAAACCTACAAAAACTAAAAACAGCCATCTCATTACACGTCATTAACAAATGATTAGGATCTTTTTTTGTATTATTAGTAAACCAAATAGTGAATTCCTAATAGACATTTCATAGTTAACAGCATTTGCAACAATTTGCTTGTGTATGATCTTTGAGAGCTGCTGTTTTTGTAGACATTTGACACACACTGAAGGCAAGTTTCTGCCATATAAAGAAACTGCTAAATAATGTTTGTTGACATTTAAGAAATTTATCTGATCATGAACTGAGCCAATGGTGAAAATAAGGAAAATTCCATTAAAATAAAGACTTGCCTAGTCTACAGGGAGCAGCATTTAATATTTAATGTGTTGTCAGATACATTTATCTTCATCAGATCTGGGCTATTAATATCCTGGTTGTCAGGTTGTGCATACATTAGACTAATTATACTGATATATATTTAAGAGTGGCAAGGAGAAGCCAAACCAAGAGCAGTTACTGAAGGTGTATAAATCAATAAACTAAAATATATTAACTATAAAAACTGAACTTTTCAAAATTTCATACAGTATAAGGATTATTTAAAGAAAAGGTTACTGCAGTGACGGTCATGTTGTTGGATGCTGAGCAAACATTTTGGAAGTCAACTGGGCTGCTTTTGTCATGTAGACCTGGCAACACAGATCTAAGCTTTCTAGTGCCATCTATGGGTAAAACACAAAAGCCTGGAAAGAACTAACCACTCACAAAAGGAACCATGTCCATGTTTAAAATCTCCTTTATTTGAAGTTGTTTCCATACAGATCTTTAAGGCATCTGCACAAAGTACAGTTTCTGCAGAGGTTTTATAAAATCACTTTCCTTGGATGGTAGATGGATTCAAAAAACAAAGTTGATAGACTTTTTGTGTCCCACCCCACCCCTTAATAACTTTTTCATATCTCCAAAATCTTAAATTACAATTCTTATTACATATATATCATAACCTTGATTTCTTACAGCAGTCAGACATTGTGAGAGTGATGATACAGGGGGAAAAAAAAACAAGTGTCTTTAAAATCCATTAAATATGTACATATAGACTTCACATTATGGCACTCGCATACACGTATACATACACAATCTATCTCTTACTCGCTATCTCACACACGTATAGCTCTCTTTCACTCTCTCGCTCTCACACACACACACACAGCACTATAAGAGGAAATAGACATACAACTCTATTCTCTGACACATCTATTTACAGGTCCCTGCTTGCTGCACGATGTCACTAGCATTGTGTCTTACAGAGATGATGTGAAGGCTGAATGTGCACTCACTTGTATTAATTTCTCCAGTGAAAGGGAATTGTAGGCAGTAGGGAAAAGGTGTTAAATTGAAATCTAAATACACACACACACACACACACACACACACACACACACACACACACACACACACACACACACACACACACACACACACACACACACACACACACTACTATACGAGCAGCCCATTGCCCTGTTCTGAACCTACATTCAGAGTACAGTACAGATGAATGTTGAGCTCCCTCAAGGTGTCAGAAGGTAGTGTGACATGGGAGGACTGAGGGGCTACCTCACGCAAGTGTGTATAAGGAGAGCAGGTTGTGGGAGGTGAGTGATGAGACATCGTGCAGCTTCAGTGAGCAATCCAGGCTACTTGGTCACTAGGATACGGAAGGTGATTCGACCCAGGAACTTGTCACGCTCGTCGTTGTTGCGCAGGTCAGAGCCTTCCACCTTACACTCGATGGTTATGTGTGTGTTATAATCCGTTTCGCTTAGGTGCAGCTTCACTGCTACCAGAGGCTGCACATAGTTAGGCTGCAAAATAAAATATGGGAAATTAATTATATATGAGATATATATATATATATATATATATATATATATATATATATATATATATATATATATATATATATATATATAAATTAAAAAATGTTGAATTAGGTTTATTTTTTACTTGTGATTCAACACCACCATCTTTGCAGGTATCACATCTTTCATGTGAGTGCTGACCAATATTCCAGATATTATACTTGAGGCTTTAAATACAAACCCTACTTGCAAATTTGGCTTTTCACTAATGGATAAAATATTGGACATTTTTTAATCACTGAATGAGATGAAATAAACAGGAAGAAAAAAAAATCTCAAGTGGCCAAGTGTTTTATGCTTTTTAATTTGGATAGCTGAGAGCAAACACTTGCTAACAAATGTTTTAATAGTGTTTACCGTTTTAACAACAGTTTTAATAATGCAATATAAATGGCAGATAAGCAGTAGATTAACACCGATTCGCTTTTTAATTACCTTTAACAAACGGTTGCATAAACCCATACTAGGTGCTATAAGCTTAGCTGGCTTTCTAGTACACTGATCTACAATAATATAGCTGGCAGACCTGCTAGTTTTAATACTGGGGGGGGGTTAAAATTTGCTAACAAATCAGTTTTATGGTTACAATCACCCATAATGCTAGTTATTTTGTTTTAATTAATTTGATTTAAATTTAATGTTATTATTAGCTCATTTATTAGCTAAAAAGGGGATGGTAGCAAGGCTCCAAAACAACATTTTTCTGAGAATGTAGACCATGTTAAATAGCTAGAGTTTAGTAGCACCATTAGCTCCATCGTCAACAGACACATTGCTGGTACAGTTTGCATGTTAAGTAGAAAAATGCAGACAGAGTGTTTTTCTGTGGGGTTTTTTGTCACATAAGTGTGGTTTAAGAAACTCTGCATTACTGTCAACTTAACAAGTTTTCTTGTAGTATTGTGGATAGAAAGGTTTTCAAAATCCTGCAGAAAGCAATAAGGCCTGAGAAACTAAAATAAAAAAATGCAGTCCTACAAGTGCCTGATCTGACCTGCAGGTGTTTATGTAACTATTTCTGATGTAGATGATGGAAAAGAAGGGCGCAGTAGTACAGAAAGAACAGAATTACAGATATTACTCATACTATCATTACCAGGGCTAATTCTGGCTTTGGCAGCTTTAATTCTTTTATGACACTTACATGTGCTTTCTTGCCATAGTAGGGGAAGTACATCTTGTCAATGTGGCCCTCAGATGGGAAATACTGCATCTGCAGAGGAGTTTCTCTCTGAAACAGAAAGTGGAGGAAGGGTGAGATTGCACTCTTATTCTTTACTGAGAATGGCACTCGACCTGTTCTGTTGCCTATAGCAACAGCCTCTTCTCAGCAGTCTAGCTGGATTGCATGATGGCCAGGTGACACTTAACAATATGTTACTATTCTTGACATCCCGTCAGGAACACAAAACACTTATCCCACCCCCAGACATATAGTCTCTCATTCATGTTCAGTACAGCAAGGCAAATACACACCCCAGCTTCAGTGCATACACCACGCATTTTAGGATGCACACGCATTCCTCTGACATATACACTACCCAGGGACATTCAGGACTGTTTGTTTTACATGTCCAAATAACCCCCAATGTGTTTTCCTCTGAAAAACACTTCATATCCAACTGCTTAACAATGAACAAAATGATGGAACCATGTAATTGGGTTGCCAACAATCAATGCTGGCAGCAGTGTTTCCATCATTTTGGAAATGTTTTACGATAAGCAGTTATTTATGTAAGCAGCAGCAAAAATTGCAGCTCTTCCAATGTTTAAATGAAAATGGGACTCGATGTGTAACAGGTTGATCACGCATCACACCTTAAAAATTAGATATACTGAGAAATGCTGAAGACCGAAAAATGGATTAACAAACAACTCTCCGTTTTGTCTGAAGCAAAATAATTTAAATTAGGGTTAGGGCTTTGAACCCGGGTCTTTATGAAAAAGCCTTGTGATCCAACCTGCAAAAATTCGTATAAAATGAACACGTGCATGAGTATTCAGGGGCGCTTTCAGAAGCTACGTTGGCAGAAATATGTCTATTCATCTTCTGAAATTATCTTTTTTTTGTAAATCACATGTCTACTTCTTGTGCATATTCACTGGATCAGGATTAATCAGGAGTATTTGTTAGAAGTAATCAGGGGTGATCATACATAGATTTATACATGCTCGCCCAGCTCTCATTTCATCAAAGCTGATTTACATTTGTACTCATTCCGTCTTTAGCTTCCGTACAGACAGCATGTCTCATCTAATCTAATCTAATCTAATCTGACTTACTGGCACAAACTGAACATTATAACCAAAATAGCATTATAACCAAATGCTATTTTGCTTCAACTGCATGTTGTACAAATTGCAGTATAATCATACAGTTGTTCAATATAACATTAATTATTACTCAGATTGTGTGCGCATTTACTATTTCATATTTGCTGTCACGTAGTCACAACTGTGACTAAACTATAGCTTTGAATGTGAAATGGATTGTCAGTGTGGAAGATGTGTCCCACCCATTGTAGAGCATCATTCAGTCTGGTAGTCAGTCAAGTGAAGCAATACAATCCACTCAGTTCTAGATCAATGCAATCTCTAATGGAAGCAATAAAGCATTAAAAAGCTTCAGAGCAACCTTCAGGAAAATCAAGCTCTTGGTCTGTGTTAGAAGGTGAAATCAGGGGAGCAGTATGAGCAGTGCCTGTTTCTTAAAATGAATAGGCACCCTTTCTTTTGTCCTTGTATACCTTCAAAGGTTAATACTGTTTGCAATCAAGTATTGGATGGTGTTTAAAGCTAAGGCGGACATTCATGACTTTAGTGTGTAAGTACAGGAAGCGCATAATTGAATTAATAGCTTCAATAATACAGTAGCATTTATGAACTAAATTTATATAGCTAGAAATGACTCGATGTAATTCAAATTTCTTACATTTAAATTTGTTCAATTACTAAAAGCGATGTCACTGAATATAATCCTAGGGCAGCAGAATTCAGAGTTACATAGCTAAAATTTACCCCTGGGGAAACTCGGCTCTGAAAAAGGTGTTAAAAAAAAATCTCTCTTCCACTTCCTTTATCTGGGGGTTTGAAGGTATACAGTACACCATGTCTTGCATGAGGGAATACTAAAGTGCCAGACACAAGCAGTAGAGGACAGGAGCCGGAACAAAAGCAGCAATGTTATGGAATAAGGGGTCAGAACAAGGTCCCTGTTTACAGCAGGAAAGATGGGCCTCATTTCTTACCACAAGTGAACTGCCAATGCAGCATGGAGAGAGACCATATACAAACACATGATTGAAAAACAAAATGAACACACACACTCGTACATTAATTTTAATGAGAAAAAAAACAACAACAAAAAACACCACCACCACCACCAACATGCCGCACAAAGATGGCGGATTATCATTTTCACATACACATGCAGGAAGGTGGCGGGTGTTACCTTGGCTGTGCAGTTGATGTACGGCTGTCCTCGGGGCTTTAATCCTATAACCTACACAACACAACCCAAAAACCATCAAACTCTAATTATGTACATGACAAATATTTTCTTGTAATTATTTCTAAAATCAATGTGATCCAATAAAAACAATTCATGGATTGATGAAAGATTAAATATAAGCTTAAAACAAAATATAAGAAAATCTTGTGCATCAGAGCAAATTTAAAAATAAATAAAAATTCTGGCAACATATTGAAAATCAATTGTTCTCATTTCAAAATAGTTTTGTAGCTATTCCAGTACACTGCCAAATTTAAGTAAACAATTTGAAATAAATTTTTACTATATAGAAGCTCAGATCTGAGCACAGGACCAGGTTATATCCCCTGAGAGCAGGCCTAGCTCATAACCTTCTGATTAGTGAACACCTTAAACACTGCGCTACCATTCAGAGACAGGCCAATGAACAATTGACATTGTATTTGTTTTCTGTTCCTAATGTTTAAAACATATGTAGTATTTCTTCTTTCATCCAGGGGACTTAAAATGTTTCCCCAGATGAAAAACTAAATCCATTAGCCTTGTGTGCTACAGACTCACCCTATTCAACTTCAGCAACACACAAGGTTGTCCCTCGCTATAACCAAAGTCTGTATCGGCCAATCCGGAACACTGACGCAGTTGACTACGCTTGAACTGGCAAACTTTTTTCTCTTCTGGATCATCCTGCAAAAAATATTGGCCACCTTGGCATTGTTCATTCTGCTCCTGCAGTGTATCGTTATAATCTGTATGAAAAAAAAGCACAGAAGAAAATGAGAATAGTAATGAAACATCACTAAAAGAAAAACGGTCCAGTGTGAATATTAAACCAATACAAAAGTGCTTGTTTTTAAAGTGGGTTAATTAGCTAAGGGATCTTGAAGCAGCATGTGTTTCATTGTGGTGCTCATCATCCTCTGCCTTGTCTCCACAGCCTTAAATCCAAAAGACAACAGATCCAGGAGCGCTTCTGAGTCAAAAGCATGCTGTGACAAAATCTTTAAGATGCAGTTTCCCCCAAGCAGGAAAGTACGTGCCATTCTTGGTTCTCCTTGCTCGATAAACTCGCAGCAAAAATGCACTATGAAGTGCTAATAACAAGAGTATTTATTCCTGCAAAACCTTTTTTTTTTTTTTTAAATATAGAAGGCATGGTGGTGGTGAAAGAAGCTTTGAATCTGCCAAGTGTTTCGAGTGAGAAAGACCATCGATATTTGCAGCTGGAATTGAATGACATCTGTATTCAGCTCCCTGCAGCAGAGCAGCTCAATTTAAGGAAGACACTGCTCTCACCAGTAGTATTTTCAGGTATTTCAAAGTGGATCTCTCACTTGAACTATTCTAAATGCTTATGACTCATGCCCTGTTGGGTTTTTTCTCCAGTGTGCTCATAATGGAGTCCTCCTGCAGTTCTCCACATTTACAAAAGGAGGCAGTACTCACCCAAAAGGAACTTCTCCAGCTGCTTTACATACTGGCTGTACTGCTGCGGGTTAGAGCGGTTCACTACGAAGTCCAGATTCCTGGGCCTGATCATCAGACCTGTTAATATAGCAGCAAGATACGCTCATATATTTGAATGTAGTAAATACACTGATATTATTCAATATGTTTCATGAATAAACTTTTCAATTTCCTTATACTTTATATGCAATGTAGGGCAAATAAGACAAAACAGCATGGTACGTTCAAAAGGCAAAATGCAGTTTTTTTCTTTTTTTTAATTAAACTTGTTTTTATTTTATTTAAAAAAAGATTATAAAAAAATTAAGCAACTTTCAATCAATTATCTTTAGTAAACATTTTATCCTGATCAGCATTACAGTGAATTTGTCCCATTAACACAATGTTATTTCAAATAATAATGTCCGCCTCCTCATGCCACTGTTCATCCCCATTAAAGCAACGAGGATTATTGACTTGCTATTCTGTTCTACACTAGCACAAAACAAAATTGTTTCTTTCCCCAAAGTTTATTAATGTGCTTGTTCTGCTTTATTAATGCCAGTAAATAGTGAAATCAAAACAACTAAATATGTGAAAGCTTCCCAGGTGGGCTATTAGTACCATTACTGTGTGATTTGGGGCTTTTAGGCATATCTGGGATATACAGACACTCAGAGTTTATGTTTTCTCTGAAACCTGAACTGGAACTCCCACATTCAGGAAGTAATCCTAGTGCATTAGCCTCAGAATTTATTATATGAGAAAGCAACAAGAGGATATCCTGAGTGTGCACTAAGTACTCCGAGCCCTTGATTGTTATTGGTTTTATATCAGAAGGATGCCAAAAGTCTACAGTCTAACTTTCCAAAAGAAAGTTCACAGTCCTATAAGGATTAGTGTAATGGTGAATTGGGTATAAAAATGATACACATTATTTAAATGAGGGTGAGGAGGGTGTGGTTACCTGGGCTGGAAACTCGGTCCCTGTACTTGGGAGTGTAATCATCCAGTGTTTGCAGCATCACCCACATGGTGAGAGAGAACATCCCAGCCAAGAATCCATAAAAGACCAGGTAGAAGAGAAGGATTAGAGCTAAGAAGACACAAAAAGAAAGAGACAGAACATTACTCTTTTGTGTGTGTGTGTGTGTGTGTGTGTGTGTGTGTGTGTGTGTGTGTGTGCAGGTTTGGGAGAAGAAAAGAAAGCAGATACAGACTGAGCACAGTGCATGATCTCTGAGGTTGCCGATTTTGGCTTTGACTGTGAAATAAGGCCATGATGATGCAGTCCAAACCACATTTTAGCAGAAATTGGACAGTAGCTTATTATGATTACCATAATCATGAGACATCAGATGTAGAAGTCACATATTTGTGCTCTTGTATTATGATCATTCCTGAATTTCTGGTATCATTGGATTCTTAACAACAATGCATCAGTCGATGCTTTCCAATTTTCTGCAAAAAAAGATTACGCAAGACGTTCAGCTTAAAACCCCCAAGCACATCGAAGAGTTTTGATAGAGCAGTGACCATGCACATGATTCTCTGGAAACCTTGCTCTATCTATTTACTTATACACACAACCAAACTACTGAGACATAACATTAAAACTAGACACTAGACATAACAAAGCAATACTATATTTTGGATCGAAGCATCTCAGCCAAAATGAACCAAACCTGGTGTTGATAATAGAGATTTTTGCACTCTTTTGAACAGACAGTCAGGGGACAGTCAATCAGATGAGACTGTAATAACTGACATTACAGAAGCACCTGTTCTACTGATCAGATGATCACTTGGTTTCAATAAACAAACATAACATATTGACACGTCATGACAAGGTTCCCACATATTTTTATTTTTACCTAGAAATGTATTCTTTTGTAACTTAAAAAAAAAAAAAATTATCCATGTTAAAATAATTAAAAATTGAAAATTAAATGACCTTAAAAAATGTAACCACTAATACAGAATATCCTGTCAGGTGCTAGATTCACTTAGATTCCTTTGCATTTGCTCATATCACACAAGACTTCATGAAGGATAAAACAGAACAGGATAATAGGGTTAGTTAGGAAAAGGAAAAGGAAAAAAAAGAGAGGCTGAGAGAGAAAGAGGGAGAGAGAGAGGCTGAAGTTACTTATAGATACATATCTGAAGTAGTTTGTTGCTACTATAAATAGCATGTGAGGGAGGACGATTAAGTGAAAGCGCAGCAGTGGCCTGGAGAAAGGAGACAACACATACACGGTACATTATGTTTGTGCCTTAGTGTTCATTTCTGAGGCGATTAACAGATATCCATAAGGACTCCTAAAATGTGCTACTTTACGCGTGCAGTTTCTATACGGTAAACTTCAGGCGCTGCAGAGGAAGGGCACTCTTCCAATGACCACTAGGATACAACGGGGTTGATATTTCTAATTATAATCATTTAATGTCTGTTGCTGGGAAGCAAATTGGCCATTGCATGCTTGAATCTTTCAAAACAACAACTGGTAAAAACGGTCAAACTCTGGGCAACCATAATACATTGAATATCATAAGTGTATTATTATAAGTAACAATTTTTTGTACCAATTATTATTGTACCAGTAATAATTTTAAAAACTTTGTCCTATTAAATAGTTAGCAAAAACTATATTTGCCAGAAAGATGCCTAGTATCACTGTATTCTAATTTGTGTCTTATTGACCAGTGTATTTTAATACAGTTATTAGCTTATTCTTTTGAACACTATGAAATCAAAACAGTCCAATTACAGTACTGTTGTTAATTATGCAACAGGCACCAGGTGACAATGTGGCTCTTGAAAATAAAATGTCTATAATGCAAAAGTCTATATGACATATTTAATATGACTATTGTACAGAGCAGAAATCAAAAGCCGTGTTCTGTATAGCATGAGAAATTAAATGGCAGTGTGACTGCGTCTGTAAGTGTCAGATTTTGTTGGTCTCCCTCCAGTTGGCTGGAAGTTGCATGACCTCTATCATTTTGATGAGTGTACACATGTTACATCATGCCACAGTTTGCAGTAAGTCAGCCACCTGTGCCTATTTCAGGTTCATAAAGACTAATATATAAAAAGTGTAACTCTTTGACTGCCAGGACATTTACTGTGTATTTCACTAATGCGGCTATTCCACTACATTAATTATAGGTTTACTGATACATTGTGCTATGGGTTGCAAACAGGGCATTAGGGAGGACGAATTAAATGCTTAAAAAGACGGCATTACTTTAACAATTATATTTTCTGCATTTAGCAGAGGCCATTGTGCAAATTGACTTACAAAAGTGAATTTGCAATCTTCATCAAAAACACATCAAGTTTGTGCAAATAGGTCACGTGCTAAGAATACCATCCAGCTAAAAAAGCCTGTTAAAGAGCACTTGCGTATGTTGGATCTGGCCAAGGCCATAATTTAGTAGCATAAGACTTTACTGTAAACTAGCTTCAACTATTCCAGATACTTCAGAAAGCTATTTGACAGACATGGACATTGGCATTAGTAAAGGTTTTGTCAATATTTTTATAAATCGCTATAATTGTGCATGCTCATACATAATAATTAAGAAATTTTATATTAATGATGTAATACTAAGGCTTTTAAATTTCCAACAAAATCATACATACAACAATCTAAATTGTACCAAAAAGTTTTTTACAATTTTTAGCTTGTAAATGTTAATCACTTATTGATAAAATAAAGATGAAGTATAAAAAGAAGTCCAATATATATTGTACAATATGCAAACTCTTTTGATCTAACAGTTTCTGTCTCTCACACTTCCTTTCACTCAAGTGTCTATAGAAGATAGAAAAATCCATCCAAATCTCATCACAGAGTTACTCATGATTCAGTCTTATTTTGCTCTCAGCTGCTGGAAGTGTTCTTCCCCCTCACTTGATTGTAACCAAATCCCAGTGATCTCAATACTTTTTTTGGATGGTTCACTAAGAGGGATAAAAATATCAGTCAGCAGGAAGCCAGGGGCCATTAGGGTGTGGGCTGTACCCAAACAAGATGATGTTTGGGAAAAGGGGCACCACAGTACAATGCCTGCAGTCTGTGGGTATAATTTTTCTAAGTCAATATGTTTCATTTTGGGACAGAGGCAACTGTGGATTGAAGCCACTCACTTTAACGGCAAAAACAAGATGCTAAACAGATACCACCTTAAAGCCTCTAACTTTTAACGCAATCATTGCCCAAGACAGAAATGCCTGTAAATGCCAAATAACAGCCAATTAGGCCATAAAGCCTGCTTAATGTTTGCCCTGTGCACACTAATCACTACAGCGTGTCCATTATGAGTACTTCATGACCAACCAGATCCAGTATACACACTACTGCCTGGAAATGGCAGGCTCAGATATAACAACCAACCACATGAACCAAACAACTGTGTGGCCAATTTCCATTTTTATGGACATTTTCATGATCATCAAATGGTGTTGGCCTTATTTTATACACACCAGTTTCAAAAACATTTCTAAATTCAGAAAAACTAATAGAAACCAGGACCTACCCCACTTCAGACATTCTTAATCATGCCACTGGAGGGAAAGCAATCATAATTAACATCTAACCACATTTCATCTGTGAACAGATTTCAAATTTGTCAACCTTGAGAATTGTTTTCAGATGCACTGGATGGATGCATATGTTTTGCAAGGCAGAAAAACAGTTAAATGACAGACTTAATTAGGAAACTGACATGATGGAGATAATGTAAAAATGTTAATTAAAAATTATTTATTAACATATTTGCACATTTTCTCAGTAGCTGGATTGCTCTATACTGCCCCCTAGTGGAAAGACAAATCCTGTTTCAAATATTTGGATTGTGGTCCACAAGACGATTTTTTTTTATTCAGAAAAGAGATGCTAAATAAATTTGTTTGGCCAGATGAGAACCTTTATCAGGATGGCCCAGCCCATGTGTTTGGCTCTCATGTGCTAAAGGATGGCAATGACACAGTAAAAACATTCTGGGGTTTTAAGCTAAGTGTTTGTATTTCACTGCTTTAAACTGGCTAATGCTGGTGGTCTTGCTAACTGCCATGTATCCATCTAATTAGTCATGCACATGTACAGTGCACTGATAAGAAAGAATAAAGAGCAGCTGCATTTCTTCAAACTGATTCCAGATTAGGAAATTCAACAATGCTTACTTTAACATGTAGAATTATCTAGAAGTGGTGCTTTGCAGCCCATAATACAGATGGACTTCCAGGTGTTATTGTTTTCTACTAGCTGACGATCTGGGCTGTCAGGAAAAAAACTGAATGTTACCACAGAAACCCCAGCATATGTTGGAGGAGCTCCATGTTAACAGCACAAACGATTTGGGCCAAATTTTACACTGTGATATTGCTGACCAGAAACCACTGGTAACCTTTTGTGTTCTACTTTGTGTCCTACTAATTATTCTGCATCATTCAATACAGAACAGCATAAATGCTACGACTTACCCATAGATAATCCTATGTCTGATTTATTAAGGTAGTCTAGCTAGAAAGAAGTAGGACTGGATAAAATACAGCAGCACAACATGTTACTAGTTGTTATCTAGCTCATATTATAATGTTATACTACTATATATAGGTTTTTTGGCAGAAGATAAAATATACTGTACTAAAACCTACCAAACAAACCAGAAGCCAATGAGATTAGCTCAATTGTACAAGCCATTTCAGACTGCCTTTAAAATATAAATCTACAAAAAATTTTCAATTCGCTTTTCTTTTCCCTTCTTTTACTTTACACATACCGTAATTTCTGGACTATTAAGCGCACCCAAATATAAGCCGCACCCACTGAATTTGACAAAGATTTTTATTTTGAACATAAATAAGCCACACCTGTCTATAAGCTGCAGGTGCCTACACTGAAACTAATGAACTTTACACAGGCTTTAACGAAAGACAGTGTCTATTACACGGTGTAACGAGTGAAATATGTTGTGGCTCCTTTAAAAGCAGAGCAGCATTTTGGGAATAGCCTGCCACCGCATTTTTTCCGGTATTACTGCATGTGTGCAAGACCGAGGAATATGTCCTGATTATTTTCTGCTGCTCATTTCTAAGTTTCTTTGACTAACCCGTAACACTGTTGCCAAGAATAATAAAAAAAGCACAAGTTTTGGAAACCTGTCTGTCTTATATATGATTTCTGTTGCAACTGGAGTTAGCGAGCTCTCCCTTAACCCAGACTCAACGCGTTACAAAGGCTTGTATCTAAACAGTAGCCCACCAAGAAAGTCAATGTTCACTGTCTTCCTCCTTCCTTTCACAAGTTTTTCTTTTGGCATCGGTTGCCTGGTTGTTTTCAGCGCATTGAATGATTCGCCTTAACTGTAGACAGTCCGAGTGAGCGGCAGGTCAAACGTCAGAGGAACCTTATCCATATTTATGATGTGCTGCGGACCGATTCAGTGGGAGCACGCACGCTTTAATATAAAACATTTCATTGGTTCACCTGAACCCGTTCGGCAATTTCATTGGTCGCTTAGTTTTTTGGCAGGAAGCTTGTGAAACCAGGAAAAACCCAGGAAAAATCCATATATTAGCCGCTTCATTGTTTAAGCGGCGGGGTTCAAAGAGTGGGAAAAAAGTAGCCGCTAACAGTCCGGAAATTACGGTACTATGCCTTTAAGTGTGTTTTGCATATCTGTGCGTTATAGAGACCTGAGCTTGCCTGAGTTAGCCAAGTCACGCTTTCCGGCTTCCCTCAGAGTTTTAGTGATTAAATTCAATTACTCTCTGAGCATTGTTTCAATAGCCTATATAAAACTACTGATGACGTGAAATGGAACAAAACCCAACCCGGTTTTAGAGTCAGGCTAAGAAACCCATTTCAATGAACCTACTCAACACACTGCACATACCAGCACTAATTCACACCTTTACTATAAAGAGGCTAAGTATGGGAGCGCTAGAACAGGCATGAACAGCTTGTGGTGGGAGTGAAACTGGGAACGATCAGACTGTGCTGCTGAGAGAAAGATGAGAAACCAACCACGATGGCCCATGGCAGAGTTCCAAAGTCATTCATGTCTTTCCGAAACATACTTACCCAATTACAGCAGACAAACTCTCGTCATCGGTTGTTACAGCCAGTCTTGGAAAAATATATAAAGATATTTCACTGTGGTTAAGTGTTTAAATAACAATTTAAATTAATAAGCGACTGTTTATGATGGGAAAAGCAGAGTGTGGAAAAACACAGACACGCTGCCCAAAAAGGGTAATTGCGTTCTTATTTGACATCACATTACCAAATGATTTCAACACACACACAACCAAATTGTCCATTCCAATATTAAGACTTAATCATTAATTCAAACCTGCTTGAGCACTTCAGTGTGATTCCCTCACTTTTCAATTGAATCTATTATGTAGTAAACCTGTTGGAAAGGATTTGCAGTCATTCATATTCAGACGAACTTAAATTTCCAATGCAACCGCACTGCAGAGTGAGTGAAACTGTATCATAACCTTCATAACTGCTTGAGTGTCAGTATGTACGTGGACAAATGTTACGACCTTCGCTGCCCGTCTGCGGTCACAGGAGGAAACTGGAGCACATGAGATACATTGACATGTCAAGTAGCTTCAATTGGATAGAAATAGATTTTACAAAAACCTTTTGCATGTTTGAATGGTCATTTCTACATTTCTAATGTAAAAACAAACCAGCTAACACAAAACACACAAAATAGCTTTTAAATGGACACTCTAGTTCCAGAAGCTCATATTCATCTCATAAAATTAAGCAGTGCATGTCCAATAATTTCTTGACATCTTGTCTGAAATAACCATGTGTGAAATGTCTTAACACTGGCATAACTTGAAATATTTCTATATCCAGTGGGGTTTTCCTAGCCTGGAACTGTTTACATTTAAATTTTATAAAAAGAATCACTATATAAACTATGAGTAAAAAAAAAATACAACAACCTAATAAAGTTCATCTGTTGTGATGTCTAACATGCAAGTCTTTTCCTTTTAAGTACTACATATTACTGAAGGCATAAATGTTACTCAACCATTAAATGTTAGCTACTTGCTACAGATTCATTTCCAATTCAGTGCACTGCATTATTATTTTTTATTCATAGCAACATATTTATACAGAAATTGATAGACTACAACCATAACCACCATTACATCCATAAACAATAAATATTAAACTAAAATAATCACAATTATTTTGTTGAATTTACCATTAATTGTGTTTTTTTACTGTAACAATCTAATTTACTGATAAAAAAAATACCACAAATTTTGAATACGAATTTCACTAACGCAAGGAAATATGAAAACAGTATTGATGGTCATAACTGATGTTTTAATACCCTCTTAGTATGGGCATTATCAGTATTTATAATTTTACCTTTTATGGTTAATAACTTGCTTTCGGTCTCCTCTGATTTTGAGGAGGACTCAAGTAAAATATTACAGTGTACAGTGATTGATTAAACAGTTCAGATTCATTACTGTAAGCTGTCAAATCTAAAACCAGATAGCACTAATGTCACCCAAAAGAACTGTGTAGGCGAGATCACAGTCATCGCAGCTGATTGCAACAAATTAAAAGGAAAAGTAAACATTATAGTCAAGATTTAAATATAACAATGCTGTTTTAATTTTGATTAAATGTATGGCTCAGGATGTTCAGAGCTGCTAGTAACCTGGGCTAATTCACTGGGAAGTAGAAGTGCTCAGAACCAAGAGCTAAGGGCCATTAACACAAATCCAAGCCTTTTATCCTTTCAATACTCATCACTCTCGTCATCTCTCCAGAGATTGCAGTGAGGGTCTGGGATAAAAGCTATGCAGGCATTACAGTTTTTCCATTACTCCATCATGAACAAGACATACAATGATCTAAGGGCTTCGTGGAGACAGAATAAATCAATCTATCATACATTTAGTCTAGCTGCTACTTTAGTCATCAATCTGATTGGTCAGTCAAGAATATCGACAGAATATATATACAGAGGCAGCGCCCCTTGTCAGACAACCATCTCCAAAAAGGAATGTTCAGCACTCAGACTTTAAAAACTGGAAAGGATTTAAGAAGATCTCAGGCATGGTGAAGGTTAAATAGGACAATGGCTGTACCTCTAAGATGATCACTTATTTAATAATAATAAAAAAATAAATAAATAATAAAAAAACCCAGCCATTTTGAATTTATTCATTGCACTGCTCTTATTATACTTAGATGGAAAATAGCTACCAAAAATGGCATTTATTTTAATGGTAATTTTTAGTTCCTTATTTCTTACCCATTTTGTTGTGGCCACAAATGCTGTAATTTTCCTTGTTCCAACTAAACAAAATGAATGAAGAACACTTACTGGCATCTTCGCATTAATTCTATTTTAAAGGTTATAACTTGTAGTTTTACTTGTATTTGTTACCTTGGTGTCACACAAATAATAATATAGACAGGGTGTTCAATTGTAGTAACTTAAAGCAAAAAAAAATAAATAAATAAATAAAGATTTAACTACTTTTTAACAAGAATTTATCAGTACATGGATTTACAGACAGAACTGACATGTGAAAGCTCTACATATTTTAAAGCAAATCACAGAAATATTTATATCCAACGAGCATTCAAAATACCTTATCCGTTTGCAAAATTTGTAAGTGATACCGTTGGTTGAAATATTACAGGCACACTTGTTAAAAAAATGTCTATTATTACCTGAAAATATATTTCTCAATTAAAATTCAGATTTCTCTCCTATCAGTATTTTTTTTTCCATTTTAGCAATTCTAAAATCCACCAAGGAAACACATTTAAACCCAGAATTCAACAAATGATCATCAGATTTAGTACAAACTGTACCGCAGGAAAAAGCTGGGGAGAAGATGGCAGCAGAGCAGAGCTTGGAGAGCATCAGAATGGATGACGCCCAGGATCAGATGACATCTTTTTCACTACAGCGGATGCGATTAACGTAAAACCATGCAGCTAACTATTACATCCTCCTCCGATTTCAAATAACAGGTGTTTTGGAAAAAAAAAAAAAAAAGTGTATAAACAAACATGAAGGTTTAACATCGATATGTTATTTTAAGATTGATTTTTGTCTTTCAGTAGCATGCCTCTTCACCTTCATGGTACTGTGAGGCCTTATTACAAGGGAAAAAAAAAGCCGACGGTCCTTTTTATTTATGTCTAAGGCATAGAATTGGCATAGAACGCAATATTTTGGTATTTGTCAACAATCGGGGCATTTTTGTGCTGTAGGGTGATTTGCATCTAATCATGGACCTCCAGCAGCATATAGGAAATCAGTTTGACCTTGAAACCAAAGGGAGGGCAGAGATAGAAGGAGAATCAAAGAACTCAAGCATAGCATTAAGAAAAAAGCATCGTACGCAAGAGGAGGTATAGATATGCACACACAAGCTGTCAATTTTTATTTCAACAAAACAACAAAATATAAGCAGGCAGGTGGGATTTTATGTATAGCTGGCAACTGGGACTAATTTAAGAAGCTGCCCCCACCCCCATCCTCATAGAATGTAGTGTGAAATAGCACTAGAGCACATTTCCTACGTATGTCACTTTCAGGGGTCTGTGAGAAGGGCATCGGGATCAGGGCTCGTCCCGGATTGATGGCATGAACACCTTAAACCTAAAACCTCGACAAAAGGGTTTCGGCGGAATTTTCCTCTCCTTGCGGAGGAACACGGCACAGGCTCATTTGCATAATTACCCACGTAAGGCGCCGCGTCATTGCGTCACAACGCGGCGAGAACGTGCAGCGCGCGCTACTGCAGTCGGTCGTTTTGAACGGCAATTTGTGTTTGTCCTCCTCTGATCCGATTATTGAGGTGACGGCAGTAAAACGCAATCTGCGCACACTCTAAGGAAAAACTAAACATAGCGCAAACAGGTCGCCCTCCAACCCCCTATTTTTTCTTCTGAAGCCTCGTGTTTGGCGTGGAAGAACGCCGCCGCCATGCACCCCATCAAACAAGCGCACGGAAATGCCCCAAGTATCAGCTCCCTATTGCAACACCCTGACTCATGCACAGCGTTTCACACAACTGCAGGACAATTTGTTGGTTAGTCCACATTGTGCTTTGCGTGTCTAAGAGAATCTGATCAGTCGTCATCATTAGCAGCATCTTTGCTGACCAAATTTTGGCTCCATCAAGAACGAAATTGCGCGGGTGCGAGCGGAGAGTGCGCTATAGTGCGCTATACCGCGCCATCTCCAGCGTGCCATTCGATCTGTGAACGCAAAGCCTGATATGATCGCGAAATCTCCGCATTTTCAAAAGCTTTTCTTACCCCAACTGCTTGCAGTGCGCCCCAGGAATTCCCCCGTCCTCGGGTTGTAGATACAATCTTTCCAGCTCGACTCCTTCCCTTCGGGTTTCTCCTCCTTGTTTGCCATGGCGAGGGTTAGTCGGCTTAAAAAACGTGCAAAGCAAACGCAGGGTGGAGGAAAAAAAAACACCCCGACAGAAGCGAGACGGCAGGGATGCCCCTTTCCCGAGTGGAGCGCAAATGAATGAGGCGGTGTGTGTGGTGCCTCTGCAACAGCGCGGCAGTAGCTCACAAGCAAGTCGCGTCGGAAGCTGCGCATGCGCACTGTGGCACCACCAAAATTCCGAGGCAGACCCGAGTACCCGAATTGAACCAGAGCTGGGAATAATCACTAATAATACGACGTGCAGCGTTACTGTGATTATTATTGTTAAACAATCACGCAACCCAGACCTCCCAAATGAAGGAGATAATCTATGTGACGCTGGTGAATGTAGACACGTTTATAGGTGCTGGTTAGAGCAAAAAATACATCCAGGTTTATATGCACTGAGTGATGAGTCATGACAAAACAACTATACAGGCTTCCTTCCTATACAATAATCCTGTAAACAGACTGTGGGATCACATATGAACATCCATGAAACACAGACCAACTGCTGCCATGCAGCGTTCACTTTTCATGTGTTGATCAAAATATGAAAAGTCACAACGTTATGACTAAACAGTCTGAAACACAAACGCGTTACTGTCTTCTAATAAACCCAATGAATTAAAAGCGTCTTCACAACTGGTCAGGTGGTCAGACATATCTGATCATTTGTGGGTTAGATTTGTTACAAGCCACAAAATAAAGCCTAGTAAAATAGCCTTAGATATTGATATGATAGATGTTGAATGATCAGAAGTCGATAGTAAACATCACACAAACTGGAGCATCAGGAGATAAGACACAACAAGGATATATTAACCCTAATTATGCCTCAAAACAGGCTTATTTTTATCAGAACCTGCAACAGTGGTGTGTAATGTTCCCACAACCCTGAGGGACTCATTGTCACATTCACCATACAGCAATTTCTGTAAAGAATGCAAAAAAGATAAGAATAAGAAAGCTTAACAATTAAACTCAACAGTCTCCTATCACTGTACCCCGCAACACTGTATATCTGCTACAAATGGACATTCGGTGCAACCCAGATGAGGATGGGTTCCCTCTTGAGTCTGGTTCCTCTCAAGGTTTCTCCCTTATGCCATCTCGGGGAGCTTTTCCTTGCCACAGTCGCCACCGGCTCGCTCATCAGGGACAAACTTACTCATAAAGAACATATTCACTTTTAATCACCACATTATCTGTGTAAAGCTGCTTTGAGACAATGTTCATTGTTAAAAGCGCTATACAAATTAAAATGAATTGAATTGAAAATTAAACTGTTAGCCTTTCATTCATAATAGCTAATATTAGCTTGAACTGTGTTACTAGCAACCCTGTAACAAACTAGTTGTGTTTCAAAGTCTATTTTGATGCCTCACTGGTTCTCTAATATCTCGAAGAATCACTTCACATAAACCAAAATAGATAAATAAACCAAACTCTACATTTTATTGAATTATTTAAAACCAGAAGCATGTGTACCTGTTTATTACTTAAGCTTTCTTTATTTAGCCTATTACTGCATGAACAATGCACATGCTTGCGTATGTACTCAGCCACCATTTAAAATAAGAACACCTATACATTTGATTATTTATGCAAATATCTAACCAGCCATTAGCATCATGTTATAAATAAAATAAAGAGTTTCAATTAATGTTCACATAAAAAAAAAAAAAAATCTTATCTCTAAGACTTTGCCCATGGCACTTTTGAGAGACGGGTTTGAAAAATGTCTACTATTTTCGTGCACAACAGTCTTTACACTAAAATGTAAAAAAAAATCCACTGTGCCCCTGTTCTGAGAGCAGAAACATGAGGTCAGAGGGGAATGGCCAGACTGGTTTGACCTGATAGTCAGGCTGTGGTGACTCTAATAACCACTCTCTGCAACTGTGGTGAGCTGAAAAGCATTTCAAAATGCACATCAAACCATAAAGCAGTTAGGTTACAACAGCACATCAGGTTTCATACCTTTTGGCAAATATCTAAGACTACACAGGTCACCAGTTCTGCACAACCAAAAAGAAACACCAATATTCCAATATTCAATGTTGCAGTTTTAGGGGAGAAAATGAGACATCAAGCTTTAGGTATTCTGAGGCAGTTCATCTGAATAGATTCTTTAGAATGCAGTACACTGTACATTGTTTTTTGTTTAAATTTGTTAATTGGCACCAAGAGTCATAAATTGTTAAAGTGAAAAATTTGAAACAGTTTTATCACTATAAATTAGACAGATTTCATTTTTCTATTATAGACAAGGCAAATCTAATGTTTTGTCATCCCTGTATATCTTTTTACTACAAAACATTTATCTTCTGGTATGATTTAGATACATAAAATCCCTGCTGTGTTTATTAAAATACATGAATTCCTAAAATAATCGTAAATAAATATCTAAAGCTTACTTCTCAGTCACACCACCAACCATCACCAGTGCACAGTTAAATGCTAGAATGTCAAAAACTGTGCTTAAGATCTTTAAAAAAAAACAAAAAAAACACAAACTTTAGAAGAATGAAAACTGAGTTTCAAATTCTACACACAAATTACAAATAAAAATATCATTTTTATTTTATTTTATCTCAAGCCTGACAAATTCACATTTAATATAAAAACCTTTTTGTTCCCCAGCCAGCTCTCCCAATCATAGGACCGCTACAAACTGGGCAGTTCTTCCACATCCAACATTCATCCAAGTTGACCAACTACATGTTTTGGAATTTTTTGCTCACGTTACATCACAGGGCAGTGTAACACACTCAGTGGAAAGTAGCTGTTTGGTTCTACATATATGAACTTACAGACACTCATGAATGTCCAGTGTGATTGACAGGTGTTAAAGTGTACAAAATCCCTCCTTCCCACCCACAGAGATCTATGACTTTTAAGATGTTTAAAGACAACAATGTGCATATAGATCTTGTTTGATCAGATTGGCCTTTTCCCCAGAAATTAAATATATGTAATTCATTCAGAATTAGTGTAAAGTAGACTGTAACCTGATATGCATGCGTTTTTTTTGATTTGGCATATATGACAATCAAATCTTTATAAGTGAATCCACAGAAAGTGTTTTTTTTGTGGGTTAAGTATGTGCTTTGTGTTAAAACCAAAACCTCCTGAAATCAGCGTTAGTCTTAATCTCAGGTCCAACAAAAGAAGATCTTTTAGGTCAGTTTCATAAAAGATTGCATTGGGTACAAATATTTCAAACATAAATATGGATGTAACCCTCCTGCGCACACAAAAAAAATCCCACAATAAAATAACCATGATGGCTGGTTGTACAAAATAAGGATTTGCCACACAGACTTAACCAAAATTATACATTTATGTATACATATACATATTGAGTTACATTTCCAAACCAAAGTAGGAACCATCTGAGAAAAATACAAGTAATAATATTTTTCTATTGGGTTTTCAAATAAGAATCCATCTTTAAAATGCTGACCTAAATAGGTCAAAGCAGGAAACGTGCCTGGTATTGGCCATTTCATATCCACTATAAATTTCTTAAAAAAAAAAAAAAAAAGATGCTACTCTACATATCACACTTACAAAAACACTTCACTCCCTAGCATGCAGCTTTTCAGGGCATATGTACCCAGACAAATATGCTAATCTCATTATGGTAATTCCCGCCAAATTCATTCTATTGTAGCAAATGGCAAAAAAACAAAAAAAACCTAAGATAATGCACAACAAAATTGTAAAGAATCTTAAGAAAACAAACATTTTTTTTTCCTTTTCTAAAAAGCACACAAATTCCTTCCACAATCTGAATATGGAAGTAGTTACGCTATTCATTTCATTACAGTGCATATGGGAGAGATATAAACAGAAAACAAAACCATTAAGCATTGGCTGTTGTCTAAACACAAGAAATTACAATGATAATTCATCTTAGAATAGGACAGTAATAAATACAATGAGACTTGAACTGAGAGAAAAGATGTTTTCGAGGCAGTCGGAAGGCCAATTGAAAGCTGTCAATGTGAAATTCCTGCCAGCATTTACTCCCCCCTTTTGCCTGACCTGAGGTTTGCTGGCATTACACAAGGAGAAAAAGCACCATTAGAACATGACTATCAGTCCTCCTCTAAATACAAAACCAGTGTGTATGTGGGTGGGTGTACATGTGCACAAAGTGGGAGAGATCAATAAAAATAGAGATCGATATATAGAGGGATAAACAAACGGACGGTTTGAAAAATCTCATCCCAAGTGGAAGCTTATTCTGGTGTCTTATTCCACTGGCAGACAGTCAATCGGCGGGACAGAGGTCCAGTCTCAGAAAAGCGAACGTCGATACCGATTTCTGAGCTCATTCTGGAGAAGAGGGCTCGTCCTCATCATCTTCGTCCTGATCTTCATCCTCGTCGTCGTCCTCCTCCTCGTTTAAGGAGCTGGGTGTCTGACCCCGAGACTCAGAAGTGTATGATGGAGCAGTGCTGCTGTGACTATAGAAAGAAACGAAGCCACTGGTATGAATATCAGTTCAGTTGTATCATACATTCTGAACAATTATTTGACAACAGCACATGTGAGGAAACAAGTGAACTTAAAATAATTCAAACAAAGTGTTGCGTTCCAAAGCTTCCCAAAAGATGTACTTCAAGGAACGGTGAAATCTGTTTATTATTATTATTATTATTATTATTACTACAGGAATCCTTATTTGAAGTTACACAAGATTTGACCAGAAAAACAAGCAATTAATGCTACTTTGTGTTCTCCAGCTACCACATTTACTGCCGGTGCTAGTAATGTGTAAATAAGCAATACAGTAATCCCCCGTTTATCGCCGTGGTAACGTTCCAAAACTGCCTGTGATAAAGAAAAAAACGCAATAAACGGACGCCACCCCAAAAATGCAGTATGTACACAGTACAGTACTGTTAACATTTTACTGCATTTGTAATTAATAATAATATTCTATTAACATATTTTATTATTTGAACATAAATGCCATAAAAACAATTCCCTATAAGTTTAGCTAGTATAACAAACTAGCTATGTGGCAAATGCAATTCCGCGATAAACAGGGCGTGAGATTGAAACCGCAATAAAGCTGGGAATTACAGTAATTCAAATATTACAGAAAGTAGTGAAGTTGTGGAAAGTGTGTATTCTCAGATACTATGCTTAAAGTCTTTTTTATGAATATAATGAGAATAACTAAGCTTGAAAGGATTACAGCAAATATGTTGAAAGATGCAAATATACCTTGTATAACTGTGAGTGGTTCTGTTGGATTTCTTGGCCATGCCTAACAACAGATTAAATGCAAAAGCATGAATATTTACAATTACAAATAAGCCTTTTATACATCTGATAGAACAAACATTGAAAGAAAAAACTTGTCAAACTGCAAACAGCACCTCAAGTCTCTCAGTACTTTAAATGGCTGTGTGCTAATATGGTAAAGACATATAATAAGCATATATGGTTCACCATCCGAACATTTTTATAGCACATATGCATAAATTATAATAAATAAATGTGTTTAAAAAGCCAGCCACTTAAAAGTACAGTCAGCTGTTTTGGCTCAAATATATACAGTCGTGCTTCTCGGTTTTGCATTTAGATCCACATTCTCATATTCAGATGCACCGGACCGGAACACCTCACATCTAGCGACGAGAGAGAGAGGAAAATTTCGGAACTGTCACGCAGGGAAATACATTTATTAGATGCGCTTATTCAGAGCGACTTACAGAGCTGCTTTGCTGCCCTTAGAAAAAAACACATCCTCGAGCTAGTTCAATACATCAGGATCCGGACTGGAGCTCCAATGTTGCTAGGGTTAGTGCAGTATTTAAAACACATGACATAAGGGTTTCTTTTTTAAACAGATTGACTAAGAGCTAATTCAAATGCTTGGTGAAGAGGTAGGACTTTAGTCTTTGTTTGTAGACAGCCAGTGACTCAGCAGTTCCAAATGTTAGTCATGCAGATCATTCGGTCCCCCCTCCAACAGTTTACAAATCCTGGAGGAGCCGGGTGCTCAGAATGACACAAAGCTTTTTCAGCTCCAAATATGCTGGCCTCATTTTTAATTGTACAGGATTTTCACACACAAATGAAAAAGCAGAAAAAACGTCTTGTAGGTTTAAAGCCACCGACCTGTGACATAGCTCTCTAGTGATTTGGGAACAAGAGACTTGGCCACACTGAGGTTCTCTGTGGTGCATGTGCCGTTCTCCAGCCCCAGAGACATTCCCATACGTTTCAGGATCTCGATGTCATCATGGATCTCGAACATGTTGTCGAAGTTAAAGAGGTATTCACATCTGCAACGAGGAATGAAGTGATCTGAGTAAAACTGCAAGCAGAAAACTAGGTTTGCTAGAATGATCAAGCGTAAGGTTAAAGGTTAAAAGAGCTTGGAAGGACGGCATTAGTAAAAGAACAAGGTGCTGAAATGGTTATTTCCTTGATGAATATTTTTAAATTTAAAAGAATAAAAAGAGATCTGGTTTATAATCCAGCCACAGATGGCATTGACAGACCGACAAAGAGAGAGAGAGAGAGGTGTAAGAAAGCAAGAGAACATGAACGAGAGAGAAGGAGAAAGAGATGTACTTGTCACTGGAGATGGAGCAGTCGATGACTGTGCGCACGTCTGTATTGAGAATGATAAATGGAAGCTGAATGACAGAACCGGGTGGAGGTCGGGATTTTGAAGCCGCTTCGTTGGCCTGATTCCTCTTCACCAGATTCTTAAAAGCTATTTGCTGCTCGATGGAAGAGACAGAGTGGTCAGTACTTCACATAGCATGTCCAACACACACAGACACAACCTTTAATGAAAGATGTTCAGTGTGCCAGTGGCACTACAGTCAAACATGTAGCATATGAGGTGTGCTGTAAATGATATAAAAAAAGAACTAACAAAAAGAAAAAAACAGATACACAATCATCGGTTACATTCATTCAACCTCAACCCCTAGTGCTTTCTCCTGCTGATTCTTACACCATCAATACTGCAGATTGTTCACTTTTCTGAAATACTAATTATAACCTGAAGGGTGTTAAAGATTTATTTCTAACACATGTAGTGGGTTAGAGGGCTGTGCAGGTGGGGGGGAGTTTTGAATTTCAGCGTGGGAACAAAAAGACACTTGTGCCGTGTTCTGTCCGTGCACTGGGATAAAGCCTGGCTATATTTGCTAATGATATGCTAATAGAAATGTCGTTCAGCCCATCCAATGGATTTCATTCCAAGTTTTAACGTTATTTTGAACCAATAAAATGAACACAATAATAATAATAATTCATTTATCGGTATATTGTTCCTATTAGAGAATGATTAAAAAAATGTCCTAAAAACCCTTACTAATTTAATTAAGAAATAGCAGCATCTATCACTAATGCAGTCTGATTGCATATCCTTTTGTCATTTCGGTGGTAAACGAGCTCAAATTAAATGGTACTTTAAATTTCAGTGCCTGAGTTCTGATTTTAGTCATTTTATTCTCATCGTCATAATATACTATGACAGCCATACTGTGTTCAGCATTGGCATCATCATTAGTCTTTAACCCATTTTATGTTCACAAACTGAACTCATTTCTTAACAGCAGGGCAACATGTAGAAACACACACACACACACACGCACGCACACACACACGCACGCACGCACGCACGCACGCACAATAACAGATAATCGACATTTGTACGAACCTGTAGTATTAACTCCTCTAGCTGGCTTCTTTTTTGCCGGATTCTTTCCAGTCGCTTCTGCTTCTCCAGCTGAAAGACAAAGACACGTTTGTTAAAAAAAAATGCCATAGTGTTTTACTTTACTCCAGGTGCTTGCTTGTACAAGTTGAACACATGTACACACATGAATATAGCATTGAAAATCTAATTCTATCCAGGCAGGTGAAAGCCAGTGTGTGCTTTATAGATTGCTGGGCTTTACAGGACCCTGTGTTTATACATAATAAAAAAAAAAGCAAGAAGTATGCCTCAAGCCCTTTTCTCTATTCTGCTTTATTCTGCTCTGCAGCCTGCCACACAGCCTCCCTGTCTATCACTGCCATCATATCAGACATAGCACCACCAGGTGCTTTCAGATAGCTCTTTTAAAACACCCACATACAAATTTGCGACAGTGAACACAAACGCTTGTGTAAATTGCATTACCAAATTGCCTTTAGGAGAATGCTTAAGTGTTAGTGTCATATCAGATTATGTGTATATATTTATTTTACATAAACGTAGGGTTTATTGTCCATACTGTTCAACTTTATGCATATTTAGAATCTGACCCGAATAAACAATTTTCTACAACATTAAATCTGGTAATAGCACAAGACAATTCAGAAATCTTTATTAATACACTCATTCTAATAATCTATAATATAATATAGCTTCTCATTCACAAAAACAAGTATGGTGGACACCTGATATTAAACAAAAAAGTTGAATAATCGATCTGGTTATGTTTTTTTAGAAGGAGTCTCCAATGTCAGCATTTCGTAACAGTCACACCATGTTCTCTCTCTGCCCTCCCCAAAACAGCACCATCATTGTGAAGACTCTCAGAACATTAAGTGCTCTTACTTGCCAGGGTTATTATATGTAATGAGGACAAAGAGAGAAACTGTGCCATCACTGTCAGCCACAGCTAGCAAAACCTGTAGCCTGATCACGAAACAGCGCCGTGTACCACTTTTCCATGTCACACCCTAGGCAGTGGTTTTGTTTGCAATCTTGAGCTTTGAGTGATGTTTCTACTGACAAACATTTCTCTCTTATACCCACCTCCAGGTTGCGACATTCCTGTGCCGAGTTAGTGGGAAGACCAATCCAGCGAATCTCCTTCTTCTCTTTGGAGATTATGTTCATGGCCATCAACACATTCAGTGCGTCGTACACACGCCTGCGAATGTTTTTCTGATCGTACGCCTGCTGCTTGTAGGAAACACACACACACACACACACACACACACACACACACACACACACACACACACACACACACACACACCAGTTTTTAAAAATCCCTCAACTACAGCCTCCTATTTCTAACTAATTCTTTGTGAATGCTGCAGCCCCTCACACCCCACCCCTCTGGGGCCTCAGCTGCTTCCGGCACCCGCAGGTAAATCTTTTTTTAATTACACTTTTAAGATTCCAGAAGGAGTAAAGGAATTCAATTCCAGCATATTGGACATCAGGTGTCCTGTCAGAACTAATAACGGAAAGTATTCACATGACATAAAATAAATAAATAAATAAATAAATAAATTTATTTATTCATGAAGTGGTTTTCAATACAGAGACCCTCAAAAAGTGTAGCCTGAGTCTGGGTTATTTTGCAATAAAAATAATAACATTAAAATTTTTATAATAATAATAATAATTATTATTATCATCATCGTTATTATTATTAACCACTGTGATCCTATAGTTACAAGCCTGTTTGACAGGTAAAATACATAACTGGGTTTAATATATAACAAACCTACATAACAAAACAGCGTAGAGCAATAAATTACATCAGTTTAGAACTAATGCATTCTGTTGGCAGAAAAATCTGAAATATTCAGATTACCTATAAGATAAAAATATTTGTATACACTTTAACAATCAGATTAATATTTAGATATTTGAATTATCTAATTATTCATCAGCCACACTCTTTGTATAATTTACTTAGTAATATATATTTGGATTTGAGCTACATATATTTAACCTCCAGAGCTCCAGAACACTATATGGACAAATGTTTGTGGTCCACTTGACCATAAGATTAGTAAGTGCTTTTTGAAGATCGGATTCCACATTTAGTCCCAATTTGCTGTAAAGTAGCCACCACTGTTCTGGGAAGATGTTCCACTAGATTTTGGAGTGCGCTTGTGGAGATTTGTTCTCATTCACCTACAAGGACGTTAGTGAAGTCAGGTACTGATGTAGGGTGAGGAGGCCTGGGGTGCAGTCAGCACTCCAATTCATCTTAAAGGCATTCAATAGGGTTGAGCTCAGAGCTCAATAGCAGACCACTCAAGCTCTTCCACTCTAACCCATGTTAACCATATCTTCATGGAGCTCACTTTGTGCTGGAACAGTTTCGCTCTCCTAGTTTAAGTGAAGGAAAAAATTCCTTTATCCAAAAACACCCTATACAATGCCTCCAACTGTGGTTAGGAGAGGAACCCCATATAGCTAAAAAAAAAAAATCAGGGGAAACATAAAGCAAATCATTGTTAAGGCTAGTGTTTGTAGTCTACACCAAACTTAAGGCCAAAGCAATCATTTGATTGGTTAGTTTAATACAGTAGAACACACCCCATGTCAATTTAATATGCTCGATTTATTGTTTTTTATAAACAGGGCATTTTGTAATTCAATTAATCTCTGCTCACATTCATTTACAGTATCGCAAACACCTCCAACCTCCAGATGTCTTGTGAGAAAGGATGCTATTTGCCAGTCTCACATTTATCCCTGCCAAACACAAATCAGGAATATTTGTATGTGAGACAAGCGTTACTGATCTGAGGTTCATTTTCATACCTCCATATAAATAGGGACGAATCAATAGGTGTAACTGTTTTGATATCATGTGACATCAAATTTTAAAATTGAGCCACAAGGAGCAATGAAGAACAGTCTGTAAAATAGAGTTTGCACTCTTGGGGTAAGGGTGTGTAAAAAAGCAAGCTATTTGTGTGTAAAATAGAGTTAGTGTGTCTCTTTTGCCAGTGAATAAAACCAACAATTTAGTGATCTTGAAAGATAGGAACTCTGTGTTTGACTGTGTGGGGGTAAATTGTTATTCAAAGCATACAGGGATTTCATGGCATCTATGTGCCACTGTGTATATCAAATAAACACTCTGCATTTATAATTGACCATGAATGCTTCAGAGACTTTGCGATGCCTATAACAAGCAGTGGAGGAAGGAAATGGCCTATTTGTCTTTGTGAAATATGGACTAAAGTGCATGCTTAAAACGTTCAGACCCAATTTCAAGTCTGTGCTGCTCGAGTTGGAAAGTCATTTACTGATCGTTATGCTTTAAATGAAAAAAATATATATATATTCTCTTCCTTTCAGTTGATTTATGAAAGAAAACCACATGGGCTTAGATAAGTATATCTAAATATATGATACTTACACAATCTGTAGATGCGAGGTTGCTGGCGTGGGTGAACTCTGACACTAATTCATCAGCCACCTCATTATAGGACGTAGTGCCTTTCATCTGCACCTTCTCACACACCTTCATGGAGAAGTGCCTGAGCCCTTTTCCTTTCTTATCAACTTTCTTCATTCTTTTACTGCAAACAGACACAGAACCAACAAGAGGACAATATTAATGGAAAATATTAATGAAGGGGATATAATCAGAAGCTCAAAATGAATAAACAAAATAATTCCATTTCATAGAAGTTATAGTTTACACTTTTCCTAGAGTATCTTTGAGATTATGTGATTAATTCAGCTTTACTTTGTAAAGTTGATAAAGATAAAAATATAAAATTATTGCAAATTTGACAATCACAATAATGAGCAAATGAGCTAATCACTGCAAACCCTGGCTACTATCATCAGCATTTACACATACTGTCTTCTGTCTACATGCATTGAGCTTTTTCCCTAAAAGGTGCAACAGATGCAATTCTTTGCTATATCCCATACCCTAGGCCTGACCCACAGCGTTCTGATACGCATGCTCTCGCACATCCTGTAGCCAATGCCAACAAATGGCAGAGAGGCACAGTGAGTGGGTGGAAGCTGTGAGAAATTGTGCTCACATGTGGATACTCATAGATTACATAACCACTTCAAGAGGAATTGTCAGGGATGTGCATTAAAAAAAATTTATTTCCCCAAGTTTTACTGAAAGGAAAAAAAAAAAAAAATTCTACACCTGAGCAGACTGCTTTCACATGACTGCTTTCGCATGACTGCTTTTTAAAGATTTGGATGATGCCACAGGAGACATTCAGGGCTTCATTAGATGTATTATTGGAACAATTTTGCTCATATGGCGATAGGCTCTAGAACTAGATAGACTTATTGGATATCCAATTGATCATTATATGAATCTTTGTTAGGAAAACTCTTAAACTTGGTCATACTTTCTTTAGTTGCAGAGCAACTCTTGAATGCAACTCAAATCTTACACATCAGCACAACTGCATATCAATACCCTTTGATACCCTTCTTATCACATACCTGGATTTAATTCCGGTGAAAGGTTTTAGTTTTATTTTACCCCACACTTTGACTCTTCCATAACATATAGTTAGGCCCAGAAATATCTGAACAGTGACGAGTTATTTAAGCCGTACCAAAACATGTTCGTTCAAAATACAGTTATATCATTAATATGGGCTTAAAGTGTAGATTCTCTTCTGTAATTTGAAGGTTTTCACATCGCAATTGGAACAAGGGTTTAGGAATTACAGCTCCTTGATATGTAGCCTCTTTTTCAAGGGACCAAAAATAATTGGACAATTGCCTCAAAAGCTATTTTATGTGTAGCATTCCTGTTTGGAAGATTTCGGTCTGTGAATCCCAACATGCGGTCAAAAAAACTCTCAATGGAAGTAAAATAGGCCATCATTAAGATGAAAAAACAGAAAAGATAGCAGAAATGTTAGGAGTGGCCAAATCAACAGTTTGTTCTGAAAAAAAAAAACCCAGAAAAGAAATGCTGCAAAGTTGACTGGATGGCGCTTCACAGTACAGAGGGACAATGACCCAAACATACTGCTTATGCAACCCAGGAGTTTTTTAAGGAAAAGAAGTGGAATATTCCGCAGTGGCCATGTCGATCACCAGATCTCAACCCAATTGAGCTTGCATTTTACTTGCATTGTAGCTTACCAAGAAGTCAATAGTTCCCATACAGAAGATCTAAAAGTTCTAAAAGAATTTCAATCATGCAGTTTGTTGAATATATGGATACACACACGGATGGATGAATTCCACAGATATATGCATTAACGTATAAAACATGGGATGTGTGTATTTGCTTGGGCGAGTAAAAGCGAGAGTTAATCCATTCACATTCCACTTTCTCTGTGAATTTCTCTCATTTATAGGAAGGGTATAAAAGAAATGTAGGGTTTGAGCAAGTGCTGCAGTGAGCGGTGAATTATATAACTACTGTTGAGCATGCTCGGTGTTGCAGTGGGGGTTGGGGTGCTTCGTACAAGCAGCTCAAAGTCCCAATTGTCAGCACAGATTAGTTCCAGACACCGGGCTCACGATATTGGCTGTAATGAGAAGATGTAAATGGATTGCATGTAGTAGTGCGAGTGGAGGGCGTTTAAAGTGTGACGCGAGAGAGACGCGAGTTGTGCTCGCACACGTGTGTGAAAGTGTGTGAGAATGTATGCTACTCGGCAAAACATGCATATTTCTCCGTAGCAACAGTAGCAAGGCTCTCTCTCCTCCTGTGACGAGCTGAAGAAGTGCCGTTTCAGAAAAGAGGGGGAGGGGATGCGAGATGGAGCGAGGCAAGTGACCTTTTACAAGAAGACATGCATCTACACATCTGCACGTATACAGATAATGGATGGAGAGAGAGGTGATGCACAGTGTGTGTGTGTGTGTGTGTGTGTGTGTGTGTGTGTGTGTGTGTGTGTCTTTAAATGCAACATATTTGAAATCTGTTTATTTGACATTGTAGTGCATAGATGCGTGTGTGTGTGTGTGTGTGTGTGTGCTTGTGAATCCTGCAACCACAACACTTTCTCTACGTGAACCACACAAATAAACACACAAGCAGTGTGTTTTCGTGCGATTGTGAACAAAGAGACTCTGCCCGCTTTTACCATGCACTGAATAATTTACTGAGTGTTTAGACCAACCAGCATTAGAGCTGTCAGAATGAATTTCACAGTCCCAATACTATTCAATCTTCTGAATACTTACATATTCTAAAGCAAAAATACAGTCTTTTCAAACCAAAAATTCGCAAAACAATTTGGACATAGGAATACGCATGTATCTGTGATAAATTAGAATGTATAGTGGATGTATTTCCCCTATATATTAATTAAACTGAGATCAATTCATTTTGTTAATATGCACATTAACAGGAATTAAAATTTTTATATATATATATATATATATATATATATATATATATATATATATATATATATATTAAACGCTGAATGCAGAGCTACTACTTACAAAGCACGTCATGCTACTACCTCTAGCACCAACCTCTGCTGTCTCCTTTATTAATCAATGCACAACTCTGCAGCACCTCAGCAGGGTGCATGCTAATCAGGAAATGCAGCTATCCGACTACACAGCTGGGAAGCTTCCTTTCAATAAAACCCTACAATAATACAAAAGTGTTGCCTCATCATAGCTGATTTGTACCTGCTGTTATGCCATAAGCTATTTTCTTTATGGTCAGTCTAAACATAACAGTGACTCAGTACATCATGAGAAAATTGCTATGCAAAGTGTCAGGAGCAAGTGTTCTGCTATGGCTTGTATTGTGTATGTAGACAGACAGTGAGAGCACAGAACCAAATAAAGGCCAATACAGACTGACATAACTGTGCATTGATAGCAGAGCTTACATACCTTGATGAGGAGTCACTGGAGCAAAGTCCATCCCTGTATCACACACATACAAGGCTGCATCAGTCTATTCAGCTACATGAGGGTGAGCAATATACACAATCGTATAAAAAGAAAAAGTTTTTCTCAGAATTTCTTTTTTAACCCATTTTGAATAAAAGAAAAAATCAACAAAGCACATTAACAAATAAAAGTAATTATGATTATCATATGAATATATCTTATATTTGAGATGGGACTTAAACAGGAATCAAACAATCAGTATAATCATTAAATGTGAAACAGTGATTAATAGTGGAAAATAATTGCTAACAAAGTAAATATATAGCCTTATATAATTCTTAACAAAGATAAAATAAGTGCTCCATTATGTTAAACAAGCAAAACTGTCCATGCTAGACATTAATATTACTTTATATTTCCAAAGCCATATGTTTTAAACGGCCCCAAAGCACTTAGTGTCCACCCAACACTTAGTGAGCCTGCTGCGTCAAGCATAGTATACACAGCATGTTTCCTTTAAACGTTTAACGCGAGTCCCCGTAAAAAACACAGGCCTTTTGTGGAATGCAAAAGATGGCACGCCTCTATTCTCCATCGATAGAAAAGACGTCCTAACTAGGATTTCGCAATGGCCACGCTAATAGACTGCCCTTTTCAAATCAAACCATATGGCGAAGTGCAAAAATTGGTCAATTCCCTGTGTTCTTATAGAGCCACACTTTTTAGAGGTGATTTTCAAGCAATCTGAGGTTGGCAAAAGTTTTAGAGTGCGCCATGGCCTATAGTTTTACAAGAAAAATTCTAATTATATTTGATGAACTACCACTCACCTGTCAGAGTAATAGGGGTCTATAAAGTCATGTGTCCGTTTCTTGTTCCTATAAAAGAAGAATCGAGGCCATTTAAGGAACTTTAAGTGAGTCAAGATCAATATGGAAACAAACCCTTCTTTTACATTAAACACTCTCTGGTATTTCAGTGCAGAAGCTATAAAATATGTAGTGTGTATATATATATATATATATATATATATATATATATATATATATATATATAGCAGGGTATTTGAACACCCTGCTATTTTGCAAGTTCTCCCACTTAGAAATCATGGAGGGGTCTGAAATTGCCATCGTAGGTGCATGTCCACTGTGAGAGACATAATCTAAAAAAAAAAAAAAAAAAAAATCCAGAAATCACAATATATGATTTTTGAACTATTTATTTGTATGATACAGCTGCAAATAAGTATTTGAACACCTGTCTATCAGCTAGAATTCTGACCCTCAAAGACCTGTTAGTCTGCCTTTAAAATGTCCACCTCCACTACATTTATTATCCTAAATTACATGCACCTGTTTGAGGTCGTTAGCTGCATAAAGACACCTGTCCACCCCATACAATCAGTAAGAATCCAACTACTAACATGGCCAAGACCAAAGAGCTGTCCAAAGACACTAGAGACAAAATTGTACACCTCCACAAGGCTGGAAAGGGCTACGGGAAAATTGCCAAGCAGCTTGGTGAAAAAAGGTCCACTGTTGGAGCAATCATTAGAAAATGGAAGAAGCTAAACATGACTGTCAATCTCCTCGGACTGGGGCTCCATGCAAGATCTCACCGTGGGGTCTCAATGATCCTAAGGAAGGTGAGAAATCAGCCCAGAACTACACGGGAGGAGCTGGTCAATGACCTGAAAAGAGCTGGGACCACCGTTTCCAAGGTTACTGTTGGTAATACACTAAGACGTCATGGTTTGAAATCATGCATGGCACGGAAGGTTCCCCTGCTTAAACCAGCACATGTCCAGGCACGTCTTAAGTTTGCCAATGACCATTTGGATGATCCAGAGGAGTCATGGGAGAAATGTGGTCATTTGGTCAGATGAGACCAAAATAGAACTTTTGGGTCATAATTCCACTAAACGTGTTTGGAGGAAGAAGAATGATGAGTACCATCCCAAGAACACCATCCCTACTGTGAAGCATGGGGTGGTAGCATCATGCTTTGGGGGTGTTTTTCTGCACATGGGACAGGGCGACTGCACTGTATTAAGGAGAGGATGACCGGGGCCATGTATTGCGAGATTTTGGGGAACAACCTCCTTCCCTCAGTTAGAGCATTGAAGAGCTGGGTCTTCCAACATGACAATGACCCGAAGCACACAGCCAGGATAACCAAGGAGTGGCTCTGTAAGAAGCATATCAAGGTTCTGGTGTGGCCTAGCCAGTCTCCAGACCTAAACCCAATAGAGAATCTTTGGAGGGAGCTCAAACTCCGTGTTTCTCAGCGACAGGCCAGAAACCTGACTGATCTAGAGAAGATCTGTGTGGAGAAGTGGGCCAAAATCCCTCCTGTAGTGTGTGCAAACCTGGTGAAAAACTACAGGAAACGTTTGACCTCTGTAATTGCAAACAAAGGCTACTGTACCAAATATTAACATTGACTTTCTCAGGCGTTCAAATACTTATTTGCAGCTGTATCATACAAATTAATAGTTAAAAAATCATACCCTCGTGATTTCTGTATTTTTTTTAGATTATGTCTCTCACAGTGGACATGCACCTACGATGACAATACAATTTCAGGCCCCTCCATGATTTGTAAGTGGAAGAACTTGCAAAATAGCAGGGTGTTCAAATGCTTATTTTCTCACTAATATATATATATATATATATATATATATATATATATATATATATATATATATATATATATATATATATATATATATATATATACATATATATATATATATATATATATATATATATATATATATATATATATATATATATATATATATATATATATATATATATATATATATATATACACACACACATACACATATACATATATACACACACACACACATACAATATGATATAACTCTATAACACCATAACAGTTGTAATATTTCAAAGCACTTTTCCATTGTTCTACTAACATTAGGTCTGATCTCAAGAGCCTTCATCTCCGACACTCTACTGTAGCTTTTCATACATCTTGGACTGAACATGTCAAGTCAATGTGTTTATGTGGGGGAGGGAGCACACATACACACCCTGGGGTCCATTCGTTGCCCTCTGGAGGGCAAGCCTGTGTAACCATGGCAGCAGGTGTAGTGTGTGGCGTGAAGGGGCTGCCGAAGAGGATACTTCCTGGGTGAGTCACCCTCTGAGGAGTGCTTATAATCTGCAGAAAGTGAGAGAGAAATAATCGGAGGGAAAAAAAGATAAGAATATCTCAAGCCAAATGTAGATCCTACGACTTTCGATCTGTATACGTACACCGTAAAAGGCTGCAACAGACATATACACAGACTAAGAATTCTAAAAATGATTGATTCTTAAATGCATTCTTTTTCTCGAACGGGTGATGATCAATGCACTTTTACAAACTGTACATAATTACAACACTGGCAAACGTGCCAGAGTAAAATTGATAATATAATGAATATGAAATGTGTTTTTCATGGATGAAACAATAAAAGTGATTGTTGGAGATTATTCTGTTTAACCCTCTGAATTAATTTTGAAAATTTTGATGTACCACCTTCAGAATGTTCTACCCTAATGGTTTAGTTTTTACATTTCTTTTTATGAATGTATTATATTTAAACGCAAAAAAATTAACATCCTAATAAATAGATATCAAACCGCCAGTCTACAGCTTCTTTCTGCAGCACACATGCTCTCATCCTCTGCTCTCTTTATCTCAAGACTACCTTTACAGATTTATGACCAACCCTCCAAGGACCAAAGCCTGCCAAGGACACGTTAAGCAAAGTCAGTCACCTTCATGCTGCATGAGTCCCTCCTGCCTTCTCTCTTTCCTTCCTGCTATCATCACTACTCAGTGTCCCTTCATCTCTTTGCCTAGCATACAGTACAGAGGGCCATGTTATTGGCAAGCGTGCTCTGTGTTGCGTGGGCTTGTAAATGGGAAGTCACGCGTGTCATCACTACCTCACTAACGAGCTCATTAATGGAGCGAAACACACAGAGTTCTGTTCTGTACTAACCAAGCTGAAACGAGGCTTCCGCGGATCCTCTAACCGGGTTTTCAGAAATCTTCTTCCTGACCTCCTCCATGACGTATTGTTCTATTCACCTGTTTATCCGGGCTCTTTCTCTCTTTTTATTTTAAACACGCCCCTCCTCCTTTTCTCAATCACTCTCCCATACTGTGTCCCCACTGAACCCCTCTGTCCTCCTCTTTCACACTGCATATATACATAATTCAGTGCTTCAGCTCGACACTGTGCACACAAGCACACAGTTGGACAAGCAAGCCGGCAGATCACAATGCATCAGTGCCACCTGCTGGCCACATGTAATCACTGGGTTTAAAACCCATAGCTATTTAATCAATCCCAAAATTATTGGCACCCCCCTTGTCAAGCACTAAAAATAACCGTCACCGCTTACATATCACTTACTTTTTTTCCATCACAACGTTATCTAATGCTTTTTTTGTCATTGCATGCAGTCCTTTTATTGATGTACATTATTAATTGTTTGGACAGAAAATGTATTCATTATTACTGTTTTTTTTTTTTATTTTATACATGATTAAATATTTTAAGAGATCCTGATCCATATCTTTGGGACAGCATATTGGTATTTGATCATGAATGCTGCACATATGCCAGGCTTCGAAAGCCTTAACATGCCCATGAAGTGAGGTCAAAAAGAAAAAAAGGCTGTCTGCTGTAATAAGAACAAGCATCTGCATGAAACCGCAGGGGACTCACCATCGGTGTGCCGACATTAGAGTTCACAGCTCCTAAAGTGATCTTGGTGATGGGGCTATAGTTGGCCGGTGCTACAAGAGAAATGTTTCCTACAAACAACAAAAGAATGGGTCATATTGATGTCTTAATCAATATACACCACAAAATAGAAGGCTGGCTATTATGAATATAAAAGAAGTATTATATTTAAAAGTACCCCACTTCAGTTCTGACATTTAGACAGTGATTTCTCAACACACATTAAACTGAGCGAGCTCCATTAGTCTGAAAGGCCGGCTCGGTGACTGACTGCTCAGTCAGCGCTCATTAAAGTTTTGATGGAAACTGCAGTTGAACAGTACAAATCAACAGAGTTCACTTTTGCAAATGACATGACCAAAAAAAAAACTTGTCCAAACATGCATCTGAAAGGGCATATTTCACTGGTAGTGCTCATGTGTGGGAGGCTGAGGAACAATAACACTGAAAAGGCTCAGTGTGGTTCAATAGGATACACACGCCATCAGTGGATGTGACGTGCCTAAAGTGCAGAAAGAGAGTTCATTTTCACAAGCGCTCTGTGTCTGAATGGAAATGCAAATACACTCACGACTGTTGCATATGAATGCAAGACGATGCAAATAGGACTCGGAGCACGCAAGAGAGAAAAATACTGCATACGTCAGATACCATTCACACCCACAACCTACACAAAGAACATCATGCAAAAATGCTGATGATAATAAATGAAAACTACTAAAGGTAAAACATCGCTTGAAAATATGACAATATTGACTTCGCGATAAACGGACATAAACGTCCATTTCTTTTTTATAAATAATGATAACGTATATATAAAATTATTCATAGGGATATAAAATGTATAATTAAAAGCATCAGTAAATTCTTTGTGACCCTGTGGGACAAAAGAGTGTTGCATACAATGATGCAGATACAAAAACGCTTGATCTTTTTTCAATCTTTAGCAGTCCAGGTTCAATGAGCCTGTGCTTAGTGTAGCTCCAAATTTCTGTTCTTGGGTCTCAGGACTTTAACCTAATGTTGGCTTCTGCTGTTGTAGCCCACCTAACTCATGATTTGATGTGCTGTGTTCTGAGATGCTCTTCTGCACACCACAGTCGTAGAGTGTTTATAAAGAGTACTTATCTGAGTCAGCAACAAGGCATTTATGCCCGCAGAACTGCTGCTCACTGGATGTTTTTTTTCTACACCAGTATGTAGAACTCGAGGCTATTGTGTGAAAAATGATATGAAGTCAACAGTTTCTGAAATGCAGAGTCTCCACTATCGGTAATACTTGCTTTATTTTGTCCTTTTTTTAAACACCTGTAAAACAGCACTATTTGCTCCATTATGGAAATGAATTGTGCCAATTACTGCCTATAAGTGCACACGACCAAATAATAAAAAGCAGCACCTAAATGCGCACATACAGAAAAGCGTTACTTTGAAATGGCTATTTGCTGCAATGTCTTTCTACTATTCCCTCTGAACTCTAATATCGATGCTTAATTCCACATAATACAATGTATGCCTGCAGCTGTTTTTATACAAAGCAGTGGTAAAGCTGTGGTTAAGGCTCTAAACTGCTGATGCCAGCACTACCAGGGTACCATTGAGCAACACCTTTCACTACCATCATCTGTTCAGCTCGATATTTATCTGAAGCAACTGACAAAAAAGCATATGAACGAATGTACTTTTATACGCAGTCTACACAAGCTTTTGTATGTTGTATTTGTGTTGACATGGTCACTTGCTGTTAGAAGTAAATGTTGGCACCCTATACACACTGTCTTCCATGATGACGCAAAAGACCATATGTGTTTTTATGAGACTTCTGTTACAGTAAAATATCTGCTACACTGAGCATGATACATAAAATGTGTAGATGTGCTCCAGGACCTTCTCTGAAATGTATTCATTTGCATTTCAACTAAATAAATGTAACGTTTTACCACAACAATGTCAAATCAGATCAGTTTTCAATGCAGACATGAGTCTTTTCTAATAGATAATTGTAATTGGCCCTATAACAAGTGCTTAACACATAAAACCAAATGTTCAAAATCTTATACTAATGGTAAGCCTTGTCATGGTTCATTCTATATATGATTTTACTTTGAATTTGTGTATTTTATTTTATTTAAATTATTTTTTTTTATAACAGATGCTGTATAAAGGTCACCAATCAAAATGATGCATTGGTATCATCAGGAGCATCACAGCAACAGCTGGAATCTTAAACTACAGACAGAACAAACAAAAGCGTTATTAAAACCTTTACCTTAATGCATTTTAAAATAGAATTCAATTCATGTGATTTCATTACTATGATATAATAGTTGAATGGAATGAAGCATATACACTATATTGGCAAAAATATTGGGTCACCTGGTCATAAGTATGGTATGTGATTTTTGAGCATCGCATTCCACATTTAGTGCCAATTTGCTCTTATAATTCTCTTCAGGGAAGCTCTTCCACTAGATTTTGGAGTGTGGATGGATATTTGTGTTAATCAGCCACAAAAGTATTACAAAAGGCAGGTACTGATGTAGATGAGGAGCCCTGGGGTGCAATCAGCGATCCAATTTATCCCAAAGGTGTTTAGTAGGGATGAGATCAGAGCTCTACAGCAGGCCACTCAAGATCTTACTCTCCAAAGCATGTAAACCATATCTTCAAAGAGCTCACTGGAACAGGTTTGGGTTTCCAAATTCAACTGAACGCTAAATTTTATTTTAGCGCATCTAAAGACGTTCTATACAATTGAGTGCCTCCAGCTTTGGGGTAACAGTTCGGAAAAAGAACCACATATAGCAGGAAAGATATCTAATACTTTTGGAAATATAGTGTATAACTGATATAGAAAAAGAATCTTGCTTAAAACAGTATTGCCAGTGGTGTTTTATTCCTCTTAAAATTCACATTATATAGCCAAACTAAATTCTCGCTGTGAACGATAATGAAGAAAAAACTTCAGTGTGACGTAGGTGTCAGGGTTGTGAGCGCACTGCTGGGACAGTGACAAAGCCTAAACATTAGAGACACACACACACACACACACACACACACACACACACACACACAGCAGCTGGGGTCTCAGCAAAGGAATGTATCAGAGCCTGGGGTCTATAGAGCAACAATGAGCAGAGCTTCATTAGAATACAGCTGAGCTTCGGCCCCAGTAGAGACACACGTGCACACAAGTACACACATGCGCTCACTCAAACAAAGCCTGAATTGCACATCTTTACATTATAATGATATATGAAGGACAAAACAAGCCATAGATTTATGACTGATTTCTGTAAAAACAAGCAAAAGAAAAAGAAGTATAAAACACAGGAACCTACAATTTCAACAAATAACTTCATACACAGCTTCCATACGTTACAAGACTGAACAGAGTAGCCATGACAGTGTTTGTCTGGATGTAATGATCTGCCTACACAAGACTTTCAATCTCAGTCAAGTTACCTCCTTGTTTTTGAAGAGGAACAAGCAGAACGTCCATATCCCCCACCTTTCTTGCTTTTTCTCTCAGTCTGCTTGTCTTTCATAAGTCCACCACTCAAGATTCGTGTTCAGTCCTACACACAAGCGAAGCAGACCACTCTTCCCATCCCCCAAACTTTTAGCTACAGAGGAACCAAAGAGTAGAAGTGGGCCACAGGATAGGGATCTACCCACACATCATGCGAGCTTTTATTCACTAATCAGAATAATCAGACACTATTCATTTTCAAACTAGAAAAATCCATACAATGAACTGAAAACTGGGCTCCATTAATATTTGTTGTGTGCTGAAATGATATTTCACGATCATAGAAATATGTGCAATCAAAACAGGATTGAAAAACAACAGCGAGTGAGTTCATAAAGCTACAGCTGCCAGATTACCAACGCTAGTCTTTGTTAACAGGTTACGCATACTTAATTAAGTGTGGCGAAGAAGGGAAGGCCTTGCTGACTGGTGCTTTAAAGAATTCAGACTGATGTAGACCATTTAATCTGGTTTTAAACAAAATGTGAAATTTTGGAAGAGAAACCCCCCCAAAAAAACACACACTTCCTCTCATTACACGCATGTAGTAACCACGTGAACAGAGCCCATTAACCTGAGTAACAGATAAAGGGAAAAACAGAGAGAGGAGTAAAGGGAAAAGGAGAACCATGAACACGTCTACCCAGTTCCACCAACACCTCCTCTCCACACACTCACACACACACCAC